>NW_019943360.1:82686-115947 GCF_002910315.2 Salvelinus sp. IW2-2015 | reverse complement strand
CTATCTTTATTTACCATTTTAAAGGTAATCTTGTTGTTAATCCCACCACAGTGTCCGATTTCAAAAAGGCTTTACAGCGAAAGCAACAAACGATTATGTTAGTCACCGCCAAGTCACAGAAAAACACAGCCATTTTTCCAGCCAAAGTCAGGAGTCACAAAAAGCAAAATAGAGATAACAATTAATCACTAACCTTTGATGATCTTCATCAGATGACACTCATAGACTTCATTTACACAATACATGTATGTTTTGTTCGGTAAAGTTCATATTTATATCAAAAATCTCAGTATACATTGGCGTTATGTTCAGTAGTTCCAAAAACATCCGGTGATTTTGCAGAGAGCCACATCAATTTCTGAAATACTCATAATAAACGTTGATCAAAGATACAAGTGTTAAACATGGAATTTTAGATCCACTTCTCCTTAATGCAACCGCTGTGTCAGATAAAAAAAAAAGCTTTACGGAAAAAGCAAACATGCAATAATCTGAGTACGGCACTCAGAGCCAATCAAGACAAAAAATATCCGCCATATTGTGAGTCAACGAAGTGAGAAAAAACATATAAACATTCACTTACCTTTGATGATCTTCATCAAATGCACTCCCAGGAATCCAGTTCCACAATAAATGTTTATTTTGTTCGATAATGTCCATAATTATGTCCAAATAGCTAACTTTTTAGCGCGTTTTGTAAACAATCCAAAGTCACAAAGTGCTTCACTTAGGAGATGAAAATGTCAAAAAGTTCCTTACAGTCCGTAGAAACATGCTCAACATGTATAGAATCCATCTTTAGGATGTTTTTAACAGAAATTATTCAATAATGTTCCAACCGGAGAATTCCTTTCTTCAGAAAAGCAAATGGAACAGAGCTCGCTCTCACGTAAACGAGCGTCACGAGCTCAAAGCATTCTGCCAGACCTCTGACTCATTCCCCAATCATTTCGCCCTACTTCACAGTAGAAGCATCAAACAAGTTCTATAGACTGCTTACATCTAGTGGAAGCTTAGGAAGTGCAACATGACCCCATATTCCCACTGTATCTTCAATAGGAATGATTGAAAAACGACCAACCTCGATTTCCCACTTTCCTGGTTGGATTGTTTCTCAGTTCTTGCCTTCCATATGAGTTTGTTTATACTCACAGACATCATTACAACCAGTTTTTAGAAACTCAGAGTGTTTCTATCCAAATCTACTAACAATATGCATTATATTAGCAACTGGGACTAAGTAGCAGGCCAGCCATAAGAAGTTTAAAACCGATCCTTCTGTATCACGCAGACAACTCAATACACACTCATTCATAGTTTACCTCTCTCTCCCTCTGTCTCTCTGTCTCTCTTTCTCTGGCTCGACTCTCTCTGTCTCTCTCTCTTGATGCCAGGATCCACAATGCATAAGTCCCACCACAGACAATGTTTCTCTCTTGTTGGAAAACTTTTCAAAAACGAGGGCACACCGTCACGCGTAATGCCAACGGCCTATCTTCAACCTCCACACACCACCGATGCACAACACACACTCTGAGGTGGAAGCGCAGCCATCTATGCCGAGTCACTTTTAAAAGGCACACAGGAAGGACGGTCAAACTGTGTGTGTGAATTGTATGTGTGTGTGTGTGTGTGTGTGCTATGTGTGTGTTGTGGATGACTTTTTGAAAACGATCCAGACTGGTTATGCCCAATAAAAAAGGCTATTGCATTTAAAATCTCAGATCCATCTGTTACAGAAAAATACATACATAACAAGTAAAAGAATGAATAGATAAAGTGGATTCTCACTCAGACTAGTCAACATCATCCCACCACATACCATAAATAGTTCTGTATGAAGAAAATTATTTGTTTAAATACACCTATAGATACAGTAAATAAACAGTAATAACAGTCGAAGTCGGGAGTTTGCGTACTCTTAGCCAAATACATTTAAACTCAGTTTTTCACAATTCCTGACATTTTAATCTCTAGTAAAAATATCTGTTTTACGTCAGTTAGGATCACCACTTTATTTTAAGAATGTGAAATGTCAGAATAATAATGGGAGAGAATTTATTTATTTCAGCTTTTATTTATTTCATCACATTCCCAGTGGGTCAGAAGCTTACCACACTCAATTATATCTGGTAGAAATGCCTTTAAATTGTTTAACTTGGTCAAACGTTTCGGGTAGCCTTCCACAAGCTTCCCACAATATGTTGGGTGAATGTTGGCCCATTCCTCTTGACAGAGCTGTGTAACTGAGTCAGGATTGTAGGCCTCCATGCTCACACACGCTTCTTCAGTTCTGCCCACACATCTATGGATTGAGTCAGGCTTTGTGATGGCCACTCCAATACCTTGACTTTGTTTCCTTAAGCCATTTGCCACAAAATTTGGAAGTATGCTGTGGTCATTGTCCAGTTTGAAGACCCATTTGCGACAAGCTTTAACTTCCGACTATGTCTTGAGATGTTTGCCAATATATCCACATCATTTTCCAACCTCATGATGCCATCTATTTTGTGAGGTGCTTCAGTCCCTCCTGCAGCCAAAGCACCGACACAACATGATGCTGCCACCCCGTGCTTCACGGTTGATGGTGTTCTCGGCTTGCAAGCCTCCCCTTTTTCCTTCAAATATATAATGATCATTTTAGCCAAACAGTCCTATCTTTGTTTCATCAGACCATAGGACATTTCTCCAAAAGTACACCACTCCCCATGTGCAGTGCAAAACCGTAGTCTGCATCTTTATGGCCGTTTTGGAGCAATGGCTTCTTCCTTGCTGAGGCCTTTCAGGTTATGTCGATATAGAACTCGTTATTCTTGAGTAGATACTTTTGTACCTGTTTCCTCCAGCATCTTCACAAAGTCCTTTGCTGTTGTTCTGGATTGATTTGCACTTTTCACACCAAAGTACGTTCATTTCTAGGCACAGAAGGCGTCTCCTTCCTAAGCGGTATGCACAGTTGCGTGGTCCCATGGTGTTTATAGTTAGTACTACTGTTTTTGTACAATGAACGTAAGTACCTTTCAGATGTTTGGAAATTGCTCCCAAGGATGAACCAACTTGTGGAGGTCTACCATGGTCTTAGCTGATTCTTTGGATTTTCCCATGATGTCAAGGCAAAGAGGCACTGAGTTTGAAGGTAGGCCTTGAAATACTTGCACAGGTACAACTCCAGTTGACTCCAAATTTTGTCAATAGCCTATCATAAGCTTCTAAAGCCATGACATCATTTAATGGAATTTCCCAAGCTGTTTATTAAACCTGTCTAGGGACAGACGTTCCGCCAGCGGAACCCCGCCCCACACATTCCACTGAAAAGCAGCGCGGGAAATTCAAAATATTTTTTTGAAATATTTAACTTTCACCACATTAACATTAAACATCAATAAGGATCCAACCGGAGAATTTCATTGTCTGAAGAAAGAGCATTGGAACGAGAGAGCACTCTCTCTCGTGAGCGCGCAAAATGAGACTGAGAATTTTGTAAGACCACTCAGTAAAATGAGCTCCTATTGAGCCCCTCCTTTATAGTAGAATCATTATAACCAGAATCTAAAGGCGGTGACATCTAGTGGAAGCCCTAGGAAGTGTTACTCAATCCATAACTAAAAGGGTATCATTTGGCCCTGGTTTGAAAATCGATTCTCACTTCCTGTTTGGATTTCTTTCTCAGGTTTTTGTCTGCCATTGATTTCTGTTATACTTACAACATAATTCAACAGTTTTAGAAACTTCAGAGTGTTTTCTATACAACAGTAATAATAATATGCATGTATTACCTTCTGGACAGAGTAGGAGAAATTCCGTTTGGACACGCAATCGTTCAAAGTGGAAATGCTGCCCGCTGTTCCGATGAAGTTTTAAAGGCACAGTCAACTTTTGTATGAAACTTCTGACCCACTGGAATTATGACACAGTGAATTATAAGTGAAATAATCTGTCTGTAAACAATTGTTGGAAAAAAGACTTGTGCATGCACAAAGTAGATGTCCTAAACGATTTGCCAAAAACTGTAGTTTGTTAACAAACATTGTGATGAGTGTGTGAAAAACGAGTTTTAATGGACTCCAACCTAAGTGCATGTAAACTTCCGACTTCAACTGTAGGTACACACCACACACACACAACACCACCACCACACACACACAACACACACACACACACACACACACACACACACACACACACACAACACACACACACACACACACACACACACACCACACACACACACACACACACACACACACACACACACTCACACTACTTAGACACACACTTACTGTATTAATCTTGCCAAAAAAGGACTGTAAATCATCGTATAAAACTTAATCCAAACCAAATAGTTTATTTCCTATTGATTATCTTTAAGTCATCACTATGTGACCTTTGCATTGTGACACTGTGTACTCTCTTAGCTACTTTACCCACCAAACAAAAGAAACATCTCCTACACGTTACTTTACCCCACCAAACACACAGAAACATCTTCCGCTTACTTTACCCACCACAAACACACAGAAACATCTCTCCTGGTACTTACCCCACCAAACACACAGAAACATCTATCTCCGTTACTTTTACCCCACCAAACACACAAAAACATCTCTCCTGTTACTTTACACCACCAAACAAAGAAATATCTCTCGCTCTTTACACCACCAAACCAAAGAAAAATCTCTCCTCGCTTTACCTTAACACCAAACCAACAGAAACATCTCTCCTTACTTTACCACCAAAACCAACAGAAACATCTTCCGTTACTTTACCCCCACCAAACACACAGAAACAGTCTTCCGTCTACTTTACCCCACACACACAGAAACCACACAGAAACATCTTCTCCTGTTACTTTACCCCACCAAACCACAGAAACCATCTCTCCGTACTTTACACCACCAAACAACAGAAACATCTTCCTGTTACTTTACCCCACCAAACCAACAGAAACATCTCTTCCGTTACTTAGCCCCACCAAACACACAGAAACCTCTCCTTCCGTTACTTTACCCCACCACACACCAGAAACATCTTCCGTTACTTTAACCCCAACCAAGACCACACAGGCAAACATCTCTCTCCGTTACTTTTACTCCCACCAAACAACACATAAACATGATATCTTCAGATACACAAAGCAAGACACAGTTACAAATGGAAAGGACAAGAAGAAATACGACAGCGCAGACAGATTTTAGCAGGACCAGTGAAAAGCATGGTACATTGCTGCTTAGTCCTCTGGACAACTAGTCTTACAGTGTTGCCTGCCTCTTGGTCCTCTGGCACAGTCTTCGCAGACCTCAAACAATCTTGCTGATTCATCTTCTGGCCGCTCTATGCCTCTGCTTCTATCCCTCTGGACAACTCAAGCTCTGTCAAAGTCTCTGCTTTGTCCCTCTGGACAAGCTCTCACACCTTGCCTTCTGTCTCTGGTGCAGGAGTAGTGATTTTTCCACTGTTGTTCTACCAACACTCACTGACAACAACAGTGAAACAGGCAGGCAAAGAGAAAGGGGATCAGGACGGAATGGTAGGAAGAGAGACAGAGGTGTGAGCGCATATTTAGCTTGCCCAAGAAGGGGCTGCAAATTAAGTGTTTCCAACATTCAAACACTTTCCAACTCAGCATAACTTAAACTCTCAGCACAGAGTGAGATATAAGAATTTGACATTCAGCATCCTCAAACACTAATCTACTCCTACCATCATTCTGTCCTTTATCTACAGCTGATCCCTGGGATTGTTATGCCATGGTAACTTACTGATCCTGTTTGTAATGCCTGGGAACAGACTGATCACAGTGATGTATGGCATGGTAACTTACTGATCTTGTGTTTGTACTGCCATGGAACAGACTGCATCCATCTGATTTGACTGCCATGAACAGACTATCCCATGTGATTGTATTGCATGGAACATACTGATCCCATGTGATTGTATTGCATGGGAACAGACTGATCCCATGTGATTGTATCGCTATGGGAACAGCTAGATCCCATTTATTAGTATTGCCTGGAACAGCTGATCCCTAGCTGATTGTATGCCTATAGGAACAGACTGATCCCATTACTGAACATTTGCTTGCATTCCTTAGCTTGCTGGTCTTTCTTTTCTCTGAATGAAACAATCACCATGCCACGTTACCAGACCTACGCACTGAACAATCCACCATGCCACGTTACCAACCTAAAGAACACTCACGTATGCCACTTACCAACCTAATGAACCACTCACTATTGCCACGTTACAGACCTAAATGAACCAATCACCATGCCACGTACTAGACGCTAAGAACAATCACCATGCCCACTTACCAAGACCAATGAACACTCACATGCCACGTTACCAACTAATGAACAATCACCATGCACGTACCAGACCTAAGAACAATCACTATGTCACGTTACCAGACCTAAAGAACACCTCACTATGTCACGTTACCAAGACCTAGATGAACACTCACTATGTCACGTTACCAGACCTAATGAACAATCACCATTCCACGTTACCAGACCTAATACACCAATCACTATTGTCACGTTACCAAGACCTAATGAACCACCACTTGCCACGTTACCAAGACCTAATGGAACAATCACCATGCCACGTACCAGAACCTAATGAACACTCACTATGTCACGGTACCAGACCTAATGAACACTCACTATGTTCACGTACCATGACCTAATGAACACTCACTAGTTCACGTTACCAGACCTAATGAACATCATCACCTAGCAACCGAGAGAGAGATGCAAGAAAAAAGTGAGATAACTTGGGAGCATTTTTTCCGTAAGCACAGGCTCTTGAGAAGTTATATAATAGCAGCAACCTTTCTCTTGCTTTGCCCAATGCGTTATCATTTGCCAAAGGCCTTGTCATCACGTTGCCTCAATCTGTCTTCTTTGAATATGCAAAGACAAAGCCAACCATTCCCAAACTAATACACTGAGGACCAAACCAACCATCCTAAACCAATACACTGAGACAAACCAACATCCCTAAACAATACACTGGGACCCAAAGAGCCAACATCCCAAAACTAATACACTGAGGACACAGCCCAACATCCTAAACTAATACAACTGAGGAACAAAGCCAACATCCCAAAACCAATACACGGAGGACAAAGCCAACATCCCAAACTTAAATACACTGAGGCAAAGCCAACATCCCTAAAACTATACACTAATGAGGCAAAGCCAACATCCGAAACTTAAATACACTGAGGCAAAGCGAAGACATTTCCAAACTAAGTACCACTGAGGCAAAGGCGAATCACCCCAAACTAATACACTGAGGCAAGCAACATCCCAAACTAATACCAACTGAAGGAACAAAACCAACATCCCAAAACTAATTACACCGGAGGACAAAGCCAACATTAAATAACACCACAAATGCAATGGACACGAACATCGTTTGAATGAACCACCTCGGAACATCAGGAGTCATGTGTGTGTGTGTGGTGTGTCTGTGAGAGCTGTGTGAATGTGTGTTGTGTGGGTGTGTGGGTGTGTGTGTTGTGTGTGTGTGTGGGTTGGTGTGTGTTGTTTGTGTGGGTGTGTGTGTGTGGTGTTGTTGTGGTGTGTTGGTTGAGTGTGTTGTGTGTGTGTGTGTTGTGTGTGTGTGTGTGTGTGTGTGTGTGTGTGTGTTGCAAATAATACAGATAAATCTTTTTTCTCCATTCGGACTGCAACAAATCACAAAAGCCAGCGAAGTCTCCACTGGAATTAGACTCAAATGATTATTTCCATCTCCAGGCATCAAAATCATCACTCTCCCCCGAATCACAAAGGCCAGAATTCTCAATTCCCGCTCCAAACAAACACTCACACACACAAACAGCAGGACAGGAATCCATCCAGTTCAAGTTACAAACAACCAATGACCGCAAACCTTGTAAATATAACTCAGCAAAAAAAAAAAAAAAACTTTTTCAGGACCCTGCTTTCAAAAATTTGTAAAAATCCAAATAACTTCACAGATCTTCATTGTAAAGGTTTAAACCACGTTTCCCATGCTTGTTCCAATGAACCATAAACAATTGAATGAACTGCACCTGTGGAACGTCTTAAGACCACTAACAACTGACAACGTAGGCAATTAAGTCACAGTTATGAAAACTTAGGACACTAAAAAGCCTTTCTTACTGTAGTCGTGCGTAGTAGATAACATCAAAAGAAAATGCCCAGCGTCCCCCTGGCTCATCTGCGTGAACGCTAGGCATGCGCAAGAAGGCATGAGGACTGTAGATGTTGGCCAGGCAATAAATTGCAATGTCCAATTGTGAGACGCCTAGACCAGTGTTGCCAGGAAACAACGGACAGCGCTGATTCGTCCTCCGCAGTGCAGACCATATGTAGAACACCTGCACAGGATCCGTACATCCGAACAGTCACACCTGCAGGACAGGTAACAGGATGCAACAACAACTGCCCAGTTATCACCGAGAACACACAATCCCTCCATCAGGCCAGACTGTCCACAATAGGCGCGAGAGAGGCTGGACTGAGCTTTGTAGACTGTTGTAAGCATCCTCACCAGACATCACCGGAAACAACGTCGCTATGGCAACAAACCCCACCGTTGCTGGACCACAGGACTGCCAAAAAGTCTCTTCACTGAGGAGTCCGTTTGTCTCACCCAGGTTGATGTCAGATTCACTTTTATCGTCAATAAAAAATCTCTCTCCCGGTTGTATGTTTGAGGAATTTTAATTATGAGATTTCTGTTGTTTGAATTTGGCGCCCTGCACTTTCACTGGCTGTTGTCATATCGATCCCGTTAACGGGATCTCAGCCATAAGAAGTTTTAAGTAGGTTTGTGTGATGGCACATGAGCAGTGTAGGTGATGGACCTCTTATTGCCTTGAATGCCTGTGAGGTGTAAAACATATGAAAAATTCACTTTAMATAAAGTTTGAGTTGATTTGATCTGTTTAACATTCCCTTCGTGTCCATATGTGTTCTAAAATAGGTCATTTTTCATCTAATGTTTAATTTTGAATATCACATCATATCTGTTTCTTACGGATTTCAGACTGACTAGAACTTGTAGAAATTGTTTTTGATGTCATTGTTTCTTTTCCCTATCGAATCACTGTCAGAACAGATTTGAACCTGACACTTTAACATTGATGTGAAAACGCCATTCTGATAAAGGTGTGTTATCACTGTGAGCTTAATAAGATAAATTTAACAGATCAAATAATTTTCCTCAGAGCCAAGTCAAATTACCGTGGCAACCTGAGAGAAGAACCGTCACGAGAACCACATTACTGTCATTTTAGATAATGGCACTTTAATATGAGTTGTTTAAGTGTGGTTTTTATATGTTTTATTGTGTCACACACACAC
The DNA here is from genome assembly GCF_002910315.2 of Salvelinus sp. IW2-2015. NCBI lineage: Eukaryota > Metazoa > Chordata > Actinopteri > Salmoniformes > Salmonidae > Salvelinus > Salvelinus sp. IW2-2015. The sequence continues at coordinate 106,591 of NW_019943360.1, read as the reverse complement.
ACACACACACACACAGTACACACACTAGAGCTGCCTTCTATTCAAGGTTCTTTATCTCAATGGCATTTCCTGGTTTAAATAAAAGTTCAAAAGCAACATGAATATAAAGTGACAGCCAGCCTTACACCTCCTGGTCACTCCTCTGGGGTGGCTGTGAGGTGAGGCTTGATGCAGAAATGTGGAGGCTGGACGACTGCTCATGAAGGCAGGGACAGTCCATTTAGGGTCAGACACTAGACTAACACGTTTTAATAATGTAGAGACTCTAAATGATCGCTCAYTGACGTTGATAGAGAAAATATTAAAATATATATAGAAAGGACCATACATGAGTAGGAGGGAAAGCGGGATGGACAGAGAGAGCTCCAAGAGAGAAAAAGTGACAGAATGAGAGAGCTGTCTACAGGGACCTGGGTTATTTCTACTAGTGATTTCCACTGTGGCCAGCGTAGGTTCCTGCCCTAGAAAACAACTGCCTTGTCTCTAATTAGACAGCTAATTGCAATCCAAAGATTGCATGGCTTTAGACCAACAGTTTACCTCTCTTCTTTATCTCTCTGCATCTCTTCTGTTACTGGGTTATACCCGGGTACTGGCCACAGAGTCTTATCATAGGCAGTTACAGACAGGCAGACTGGGTTATACCCGGGTACTGGCCACAGAGTCTTATCATAGGCAGTTACAGACAGGCAGACTGGGTTACACCCTGGTATTGGCCACAGAGTCTTATCATAGGCAGTTCAGACAGGCGACTGGTTACACCTGGTATGGCCACAGAGTCTTATCATAGGCAGTTACAGACAGGCAGACTGGGTTACACCCTGGTAGCTGGCCACAGAGTCTTATCATAGGCAGTTACAGCACAGGCAGACTGGGTTAACCCTGGTATTGGCACAGAGTCTTATGATAGGCAGTTACAGAACAGGCAGACTGGGTTACACCCAGGTATTGGCCACAGACCTTATCATAGGCAGTTACAGACAGGCAGACTGGGTTACCTGGACATTGGCCACAGAGTCGTATCATAGCAGTTACAGACAGGCAGACTGGGTTACACCCGGGTACTGGCCACAGAGCCTTATCATAGGCAGTTACAGACAGGCAGACTGGGTTACACCCTGGTATGTGCCACAGAGTCTTATCATAGGCAGTTACAGACAGGCAGACTGGGTTACACCCTGGTATTGGCCACAGAGTCTTGTCATAGGCAGTTACAGACAGGCAGACTGGTTTACACCCTGGTTTTGGCACAGAGTCTATCATAGGCAGTTACAGACAGGCAGACTGGGTTACACCCGGGTACTGCCACAGAGCTTATCATAGGCAGTTACAGACAGGCAGACTGGGTTACACCCTGGTATTGGCCACATAGTCTTATCATAGGCAGTTACAGACAGGCAGACTGGGTTACACCCAGGTATTGGCACAGAGTCTTATCTAGTGGCAGTTAGAACAGGCAGACTGGGTTACACCTGGACATTGGCCACAGAGCCTTATCATAGGCAGTTACAGACAGGAGACTGGGTACACCCGGTACTGGCCACAGAGCCTTATCATAGGCAGTTACAGACAGGCAGACTGGGTTACACCTGGACATTGGCCACAGAGTCTTATCATAGGTTACAGACAGGCAGACTGGGTTACACCCTGGTATTGCCACAGAGTCTGTTCATAGGCAGTTACAGACAGGCAGACTGGGTTAACACCCTGGTATTGGCCAAGAGTCTTATCATAGGCAGTTACAGACAGGCAGACTGGTTACCCCGGGTACTGGCCACAGAGCCTTATCATAGGCAGTTACAGACAGGCAGACTGCGTTACACCTGGTATTGGCCACAGAGTCTTATCAATAGGCAGTTACAGACAGGCAGACTGGTTACACCCTGGTATTGGCCACAGAGTCTTATCATAGGCAGTTACAGACAGGCAGACTGGGTTACACCCGGTACTGCCACAGAGCCTTATCATAGGCAGTTACAGACAGGCAGACTGGGTTACACACTGGTGTTGGCCACAGAGTCGTATCATAGGGCGTTAAGACAGGCAGACTCTTATGCAGGCAGCATTTCAGGCCTAACGAAAGGGGCGATGCAGAGGGTGAGATAGGAATGAAGACAAAGAAAGAGGGTGAGACAGGGAAAGACAGAGAGAAAGGAAAGAGGGAAAATAGAGGGGACATGCTCGTCCTATGATGGCATGCACTTAGAATGAATTGAAATGGACCTTTGGTTAGAAAAGTGTCCACATCCTGTAGTCCACATCCTGTGGTCCACATCCTGTAGTCCACATCCTGTAGTCCACATCCTGTATTTCACATACTGTAGTCCACATACTGTAGTCCACATACTGTAGTTCACATAGTCAGATATTAAACTGTTACTCTGACACTAGCTTGATGAATGCATTTGAAGATAAAAAATACATGCTCAAAAAAATAAAGGGAACACTAAAATAACACATCCTAGATCTGAATGAATGAAATATTCTTATTAAATACTTTTTCTCTTCAATAGTTGAATGTGCTGAAACAAAAATCACAAAAAATTATCAATGGAAATCAAATTTATCAACCCGTGGAGGTCCGGATTTGGAGTCACACTCAAAATTAAAGTGGGAAACCACACTACAGGCTGATGCAACTTTGATGTAATGTCCTTAGAACAAGTCAAAATGAGGCTCAGTAGTGTGTGTGGCCTCCACGTGCCTGTATGACCTCTACACAACGCCTGGGCATGCTCCTGATGAGGTGGCAGATGGTCTCCTGAGGATCCTCCCAGACCTGGAACTAAGCATCCGCCAACTCCTGGACAGTCTGTGGTGCAACGTGGAGTTGGTGGATGGAGTGAGACATGATGTCCAGATGTGCTTAATTGGATTCAGGTCTGGGGAACGGGCGGGCCACTCCATAGCATCAATGCCTTCCTCTTGCAGGAACTGCTGACACACTCCAGCCACATGAGGTCTAGCATTGTCTTGCATTAGGAGGAACCCAGGGCCAACCGCACCAGCATATGGTCTCACAAGGGGTCTGAGGATCTCATCTCGGTACCTAATGGCAGTCAGGCTACCTCTGGCGAGCACATGGAGGGCTGTGCGGCCCCCAAAGAAATGCCACCCACAACATGACTGACCCACGCCAAACCGGTCATGCTGGAGGATGTTGCAGGCAGCAGAACGTTCTCCACGGCGTCTCCAGACTCTGTCACGTCTGTCACATGTGCTCATGTGCTCAGTGTGAACCTGCTTTCATCTGTGAAGAGCACAGGGCGCAGTGGCGAATTTGCCAATCTTGGTGTTCTCTGGCAAAGGCCAAACGTCCTGCACGGTGTTGGGCTGTAAGCACAACCCCCACCTGTGGACGTCGGGCCCTCATACCACCTCATGGAGTCTGTTTCTGACGTTTGAGCAGATAAATGCACATTTGTGGCTGCTGGAGGTCATTTTGCAGGGCTCTGGCAGTGCTCCTCCTTGCACAAAGGCGGAGGTAGCGGTCCTGCTGCTGGGTTGTTGCCCTCCTACGCCCTCCTCCACGTCTCCTGATGTACTGGCCTGTCTCCTGGTAGCGCCTCCATGCGCTGGACACTAGCTGACAGACACAGCAACCTTCTGCCACAGCTCGCATTGATGTGCCATCCTGGATGAGCTGCACTACCTGAGCCACTTGTGTGGGTTGTAGACTCCGTCTCATGCTACCACTAGAGTGAAAGCAAACCGCTCAGCATTCAAAAGTGACCAAAACATCAGCCAGGAAGCATAGGAACTGAGAAGTGGGTTGTGGTCACCACCTGCAGAACCACTCCTTTATTGGGGGTGTCTTGCTAATTGCCTATAATTTCCACCTTTTGTCTATTCCATTTGCACAACAGYATGTGMAATTTATTGTCAATCAGTGTTGCTTGTGGACAGTTTGATTTCACGGAAGTGTGATTGACTTGGAGTTACATTGTGTTGTTTAAGTGTTCCCTTTATTTTTTTGAGCAGTGTATATAAAAAATCACCTCCAACTGTCAGACTCGATAGGTAGTCCCCGCCCCCAGCTAACATTAATTCCCCCAGACGGACACTGATTCTCACTCCGAAGAAATCATAAGATGCCAGGGAATAAATGCCATGGCAACGTGAGAGCTGATGTGACCGACACTGTCATCGGGGACAGAGCGACGCATCATTCAAATGAGACAGACGAATGTTAGAGAAAGATAGAGAGAAAATGAAAAGCCGCTTCTCAATGTGTGGAGGCATTTCTTGACATTGAACAACAGAGGGGGACACAGGTGAACTGTAAAAGCTTATAATGGAGAAAAGTATCATACATTTTTTTGAGGAAGATTGGACAAATTTTTTAACAACTCTCCTATCTCATGTTTTTATGCATACAATGTAGTTTAGCGATGGCTGGGTCTATATTTTTTTTAAATAGAGCGTCAAATGTTATTGCTTTTATGTCTATAGGTAGAATAATTCAAACACACCTCCCCGGTGTCTCGCAGAAGTGCATACACCGTTCTCATGTATTCACGTTAATTTGACTTCTCTCTCTCTCTCTATAAGGGCACAGGGCGAGACCATGATGCAGAAACGGGAGGCAGATGGTTAGAGTCTCTGATATTTATTATAATCCAAGGGGCAGGCAAGAAAATGGTCGTGGACAGGCAAAATATCATAAACAAGGTCAGAGTCCAGGAGGTACAGAGTGGCAGGCAGGCTCGAGGTCAGGGCAGGCAGTATGGTCCAGGCAGGCGGGTTCAGAGTCAAGGCAGGCACGGGTCAAAACCATGATGACTAGCAAAACAGAGATAAGAAAAAGCAGGTGCACAGAAAAAACATGCTGGTTGACAAGACAAACTGGCGACAGACAAACCCAGGAATACCCAGAAACTAGGGGGAAACGGGTGACAGCTGGAGGGGGGGGTGGAGACAATCACAAAGACAGGTGAAACAGATTAGAGCGTGACACTCTCTCACAATTCAATTAAATGTATTGGCATAAGAAACATATTAACGTAGCCAAAGTAAGTGAAATAGATAAAAAACAAAAGTGAAAAAACAATATAAAATGAACAGTGAACATTAGATTATAAAAAATAGAGACATTTCAAATGTCATATTATGTCTATAKCCAGTGTTGTAGCTATGTGTAAATAGTTAAAGTACAAAAGGGAAAATAAATAAACATAAATACAGGTTGTATTTACAATGGTGTTTGTTCTTCACTGGTTGCCCTTTTCTTGTGGCAACAGCTCATACATCTTGCTGCTGTGATGGCACACTGTGGTATTTCACCCAATAGATAAGGGAGTTTATCAAAATTGGATTTGTTTTCAAATTCTTTGTGGGTCTGTGTAATCTGAGGGAAATATGTGTCTCTAATATGGTCATACATTTGGCAGGAGGTTAGGAAGTGCAGCTCAGTTTCCAACTAATTTTGTGGTCAGTCTGCACATAGCCTGTCTTCTCTTGAGAGCCATGTCTGCCTTCGGCGGCCTCTSTCAATAGCAAGGCYATGCTCAYTGAGTCTGTACATAGTCAAAGCTTTCCTTAATTTTGAATCAGTCACAGTGGTCAGGTATTCTGCGACTGTGTACTCTGTTTAGGGCAAAATAGCCCTGTTAATTATTTCCAATGTGTCAAGTAATTATCTTTTTGTTTACTCATGATTTGGTTGGGTCTAATTGTGTTGCTGTCCTGGGGCTCTGTTTGTGTTTCTGTACAGAGCCCCAGGACCAGCTTGCTTAGGCTTCAGGTTCATCTCTCTTTAGGTGATGGCTTTGTTATCGAAGGTTTGGGAATTGCTTTCTATTTGGTGGTTGTAGAATTTAATGGCTCTTTTSTCAATTTTGATAATTAGCAGGTATCGGCCAAATTCTGCTCTGCATTAATTATTTGATGTTTTACGTTCTACAGCGAGGATATTTTTGCAGAATTGTGCATTCAGAGTTTATATTTGGTGTTTGTCCCATTTCGTGAATTATTGGTTGGTGAGAGGACCCCAGACCTAACAATCGTAAAGGGCAATGGGTTCAATAACTGACTCAAGTATTTTTAGCCAGATCCTAATTGGTATGTCAAATTTTATGTTCCTTTTGATGGTGTGGAAAGCACTTCTTGCCTTGTCTCAGATCGTTCACAGCTTTGTGGATGTTACCTGTGGCACTGATGTTTCAACCGATGTATGTATAGTTGATTGTGTCCTCTAGACAATGGTGTCTATGGAATTTGATTTGTGGTCCTGGCAACTGGACCTTTTTTAGAACACCATTAATTTTGTCTTATTAATATTTACTGTCAGGGCCCAGGTCTGACAAAATATGTGCAGAAGATCTAGGTGCTGCTGTAGAACCTCCTTGGTTGGGGACAGAAGCACCAGATCGTCAGCAAACAGTAGGCATTTGACTTCAGATTCATGTAGGTTGAGGCCGATTACTGCAGACTGTCCTAGTGCCCTCGCTAATTCGTTGATGTATATATGTTGAAGAGGGTGGGGTTCAAGCTGCATCCCTGTCTCACCCCCATGGCCCTGTGGAAAGAAATGTGTGTGTTTGGCACACTTATTCGTGTACATTGATTTTATGTTGTATTTTTYCCCCCCAATAACTCTTTCCATCAATTTGTATAGCAGAACCTCATTCCAAATTGAGTCAAAAGCTTTTTTGAAATCCATAAAGCATGGTAAGACTTTGCCTTTGTTTTGGTTTGTTTGTTTGTCAATTAGGGTGTACAGGGCAAATACGTGGTCTGTCGTACGGTAACAAGTACATTGTTTTCGCTGAGGAAATGAACGAGTCTGTGGTTAATGATAATGCAGAGGATTTTCCCAAGGTTGCTGTTGGTGCATATCCCAGGGTAGTTATTGAGGTCAAATTTGTCTCCGCTTCAGTGGATTGGGGTGATCAGTCCTTGGTTCCAAATATTGGGGAAGATGCCAAAGTTTAAGTATAGCCAATTGGAATTTTCGGTCTTTTTAATTTCATTTAGGATACCACCAACACCACATGCTTTTTTGGGTTGGAAGGTTTGTATTCTGTCCTGTAGTTCATTCAATGTATTTGGGTACTGGTAGTCTTTAATAGTTGATTCTATGATTTGTATTTGATCATGTAAACATTTTAGCTGTTTGTTCTTTTTTATTGAGCCAAAAAGTTTGGAGAAGTGGTTTATCCATACATATCCATTTTGGATAGATAACTCTTCATGTTCATGAAAACAGTCCAGACATGCAACAGAAACAGAGTCAGTAACACTTGACGAAATAACCAAAGGCAGTGACAGATATAGGGGAGTTAATCAGGAAGGTGATGGAGCCCAGGTGAGTGTATGTATTGAGGCGCACATGCGTAACAATGGTGGCAGGTGTACATAATTATGACACAACTGGTGACAACGAGCGCCAGAGAGGGGGAGCGGGAGTAGACGTGACATATAGGCTTTTGAAATAGCTTCGGACTGAACATTACTTACTCAGTTACAGGTTAGATTATATTTTCGGCTTTCTGTTCTGCTTCTTTTGTTGGTTGATGATTTGTCAGAAAGTTTGCTAGATAGTCCTTGGCAGTTAAATCCTTGGTAATAAAAATCCTTCCAGAATCCTTCCAGGTCATTTTGCTCAAAATCAGGTTGTAGGTTTGGAGTTTTGATTTGGAGTTAATGTTATGTTTTGGAGGGTAGTATCCTGTATATGTCCTTGTAAAAATTCAAAGTTGAACCTCTAACGAGTCTCCCTCCCGGATCCGGGATCCTCCTCATCAAAAAAGCTGACTAGCATAGCCTAGCCTAACGCGACAGGGATATCATATAATATAATGTTCATGAAATCACAAGTCCAATACAGCAAATGAAAGATAAACATCTTGTGAATCCAGCCAATATTTCAGATTTTTTAAGTGTTTTACAGCGAAAACACAATATATACTTATATYAGCTCACCACAATAGCCAAACACACAACGCCATTTATTCACCGCCAACATAGCTTTCACAAAACCCAGAAATAGAGATAAAATTAATCACTAAYCTTTGGACAACTTCATCAGATGACAGTCTTATAACATCATGTTATACAATACATTGATGTTTTGTTMGAAAATGTGCATATTTAGAGCTGCAAATCGTGGTTTCACATTGTGAATACGTAGCCACAATGCACCAAATTATATTGGTGCATTTTGGACAGTCACCTAATCTAACCAAAAAACTCATCATAAACTTTACAAAAAAATACATGTTATACAGCAAATGAAAGATACACTGGTTCTTAATGCAACCGCTGTGTTAGATTTTTAAAAATAACTTTAGTACAACATACAGTATGCAATATTGTGAGACAGCGCCCTACAATTCTCCGCCTTGTTGGAGCCAACATAAAACACAAAAATACGAAATAACATCATAAATATTCTCTTACTTTTGATGATCTTCCATCAGAATGTTGTGCAAGGAGTCCTACTTCCAGAATAAATCGTTGTTTGGTTTTAGAATGTCCATTTCTTCTGTCGAATTAGCAACTTTGGCTAGCCATGTGGAGGGCACATGTCCAAGAAATTGTTGTTGCCTGGAACGAAAAATTCCAAAAGTCCCAATAAACGTTGAATAAACTGGTCAAACTCGGTTGAAAAATCCTACTTTATGATGTTTTTCTCATATGTATCCAATAAAATCAGAGTCGGAGCATTTCGTCGTGTATACGTAATGCATTTCAGAAGACAATGTGGAGTTCCCCCTGTGCGCAGTTGAAAACTGACAAAAGAGCGGACCTGTCACTCCAAAAGCTCTCATTCGGCCTCACATCAAGCTAGACACCCCATTCAACCTTCTGCTGCCTGTTGACATCTAGTGGAAGGCGTATGAAGTGCATACAGATCCATAAATATAAGCCAGTTGAATAGGCAGGCCCTGACACAGAGCCCCATTTTCAGAATTTTCACTTCCTATCTGGAAGTTTGCTGCCAAATGAGTTCTGTTTTACTCACAGATAAAATTCAAACAGTTTTAGAAACTTCAGAGTGTTTTCTATCCAATAGTAATAATAATATGCATATTGTATSATCTAGAACAGAGTACGAGGCCGTTTAATTTGGGCACGATTTTTTTCCCAAAGTGAAAACAGCGCCCCCTATTAAGAAGAAGTTTTAAACAACCCTAAATCTATCTTTTTATAAAAACATGCTGAAAAATTCAGGAGCTCATGACCTCTCTCTGTCTATCTATCGCTGTCTCCCTCTCTGTCTCCCTATTTCTGTCTCCCTATTTCTGTCTCCCTATTTCTGTCTCCCTATTTCCGTCTCGCTCTGTATCTCTGTCTCTCTCTGTCTCCCTCTCACGGTCTCCCTCTCTTTTTCTCGCTCTGTCTCTCTCTCGCTCTGTCTCTCTCGCTCTGTCTCTCTCGCTCTGTCTCTCTCTCTCTCTCCATCATTAGTTAGCAAGTTACCTGGCCAATCAGGTTGTTATGGGGAGAGTCAAGTCCAGCAGTTTTACTTCCAGCAGGGGATTCAAGTAGATGCTTTGTCATTTGAAAAAGGGTCTGAGTCAACTGTGCTAAAGAAGCTGACTGGCCTTTACATCATTCCTGCCAGATTTCTAAGGAATGCTGCGGTAATTATCACCCCTTGTAACTCACATTGTAAATCTGTCTATTGAACCAGGGATTTTTCCCAGTGAACTAAAACTTGCAATGGTCTTTCCTCTATATAAAAAAGGGAATAAACTGGAATAAACGGGATACTGGAAAATATCCACCTGTATCAATCTTGTGTATCTTATCGAAGGACATGGAAAGATTATGTTCGAACAGATTGACAGTTGCATTTCCTTACATAATCTACTATATGAGCTCCAATCCGGCTTTTGGAAATCCCATTCCACCTACACTTGCCTACTATATCTAACTGTCCACATAATGAATGAAGTTGATAGAGGGAAAGTATGTGGTCTGGATATGTTAGATTTCCGAAAGGCGTTTGATACAGTGGATCATCAGATTATGTTAATCAAAATAAAAGCCGTGGGCTTTAACAATTTAGCAGTAAAATGGGTTAATTGTTATCTGTGAGGAAGGAAACAGATGTGGATGGCACCCTGTCTAAACCCAAAACCTTGAACTGGGGTACCCCAAGGGAGTGTGCTAGGTCCACTTTTCTTTTTGATGTATATACATGATCTGAAGTCTGTCTGTATATGTGATCTTTTCCTCCTTGCAGATGATTCTGTTGTGTTGTTTTCCTACAAAGACAAAAATGTGTTTGAGAAAGCCCCCAGTGCTGAACTTCTGAATGTCAGTAAATGGCTRTAGGACAATAAGCTGTCACTTCACCTTGGAAAAACAGAGTCCATCTTGTTCGGGTCCAAAATGAAACTGAGCAAATCCCCTGACTATAAGGTTCTAGTAAGTGATATAGTACTCACAGCAAAATACTCAGTTAATTATCTTGGATGTGTGCTATATAACCATCTGACAGGGAGAGCATGGCACAAAACGTTATTGCTAAAGTGAACCATAAAATTAGGTTTCTGTCAAGACACTACAAATATCTGGATAAGAATGCAATAGTGGCATTGGCAGGGGCTCTTGTTCAGTGCGACTTCGACTATGCGTGCACTTCCAGATACAATAGTACCCCCAAGATAATACAAAATAAACTGCAGACATCTCAGAAATTTGTCAGGATTATTCTTAAACTTCCAGCACGTACTTATCTTGACAATTCCCACTTTGATAGCCTCAGATGACTCAAAGTGGAGAAGAGAGTCTGGTTCATAAGATTGTCCACAGTATGGTCCCCAGGTACCTATTTAACTACTTTAACTATTCCACTTGTCYTCTTGCTCAGTTGTGCAGTGGGGCCTCCCACTCCTCATTCTATTCTTGTTAGAGCCAGTTTGCACTGTTCTGTGAAGGGAATAGTACACAGCGTTCTACGAGATYTTCAGTTTCTTGGCAATTTCTCGCATGGAATAGCCTTCATTTCTCAGAAAAAGAATAGACTGACGAGTTTCAGAAGAAAGTTATTTGTTTCTGGCCATTTTGAGCCTGTAATCGAACCCACAAATGCTGATGCTCCAGATACTCAACTAGTCTAAAGAAGGMCAGTTTCATTGCTTCTTTAATCATCACAACAGTTTTCATTGGATTAACTAACACACCGTGCCATTGGAACACAGGAGTGATGGTTACTGATAATGGACCTCTGTACGCCTATGTAGATGTTCCCCAAAAAATCTGCCGTTTTCAGCTACATTGGTCATTTACAACATTAACAATGTCTGCACGGCATTTCGGATTAATTTGATGTTATTTCAATGGACAGATTTCTTAGAAAAACAAGGAAATTTCTACGTGACCCCAAACTTTTGAACGGGAGTGTATGCATCCGGGCAGGTAGCATTCTCCTGGCATCCACCAAACAGATTTGTCCATCGTACAGCCAGATGGTGAAGCGTGATTCATCCCTCCAGAGAACGCATCTCCGTTTCCTCAAGAGTCCAATGGCAGCGAGCTTTAGAACACTTCAGCCAACGCTTGGCATTGTTCATGGTGATCTAAGTCTTGTGTGTGGCTGCTCAGCCATGGAAACCCATTTCATGAAGCTCACGACTAACAGTTCTAGCGCTGACGTTGCTTCCAGAGGCAGTTTGGAACTCGGTAGTGATTGTTGCAACCGAGGACAGACGGTTGTTGCACGCTGTGCGCTTCTGCCCTCGGCGGCCCCATTCTGTGAGCTTATGTGGCCTACCAATTCGAGGCTGAGCTGTTGTTGCTCCTAAACGTTTCYACTTCATAATGACAGCACTTACAGTTGATCAGGGCAGCTCTAGCAGGGCAGAAATTTGACTAACTGACTTGTTGGAAAGGTGGCATCCTTTGACAGTGCCACATTGAAAGTCACTGAGCTCTTCAGTAAGGCCATTCTATTGCCAATGATTGTCTTCGTAGATTGCATGGCTGTGTGACCCATTTTATACACCTGTCAGCAACAGGTGTGGCTGAAATAGCCAAATCCACTTATTGGAAGGGGTGTCGACATACTTTTGTATATATAAACTCAGCAAAAAAGAAACATCCCTGTTTCAGGACACTGTCTTTSAAAGATAATTTGTAAAAATCCAAATAACTTCACAGATCTTCATTGTAAATYGTTTGTTTGTTCAATGAACCAAATGAACCAAAAACAATGAATGAACATGCACCTGTGGAATGGTCATTAAGACACTAACAGTTTACAGACGGTAGGCAATTAAGGTCACAGTTATGAAAACTTAGGACACTAAAGAGGCATTTCAACTGACTCTGAAAAACACCAAAAGAAAGATGCTGAGGGTCCCTGCTCATCTATGTGAGGCATGCTGCAAGGAGGCATGAGGACTGCAGATGTGGCCAGGGCAATAAATTGCATTGTCTGTACTGTGAGACGCCTAAGACAGCGCTCAAGGGAGACAGGACGGACAGCTGATCGTCCTCGCAGTGGCAGACCACGTGTAACAACACCTGCACAGGATCGGTACATCCGAACATCACACCTGCAGGACAGGTACAGGATGGCAACAACAACTGCCCTAGTTACACCAGGAATGCACAATCCCTCCATCAGTGCTCAGACTGTCCACAATAGGCTGAGAGAGGCTGGACTGAGGGCTTGTAGGCCTGTTGTAHGGCAGGTCTTCACCAGACATTACCGGCAACAACATTGCCTATGGGCACAAACCCACCCTCGCTGGTCCAGACAGGACTGGCAGAAAGTGCGCTTTACTGAGAAGTCGCGGTTTTGTCTYACCAGGGGTGATATTCGGATTCACTTTTATCGTCGAAGGAATGAGCATTACACCGAGGCCTGTACTCTGGAGCGGGATCGATTTGGATGAGTGCTAGGGCTAGGGCCTTCCCCCCAGAAATGTCCAGGAACTTGCAGGTGCCTTGGTGGAAGAGTGGGGTAACATCTCACAACAAGAACTGGCAAATCTGGTGCAGTCCATGAGGAGGAGATGCACTGCAGTACTTAATGCAGCTGGTGGCCACACCAGATACTGACTGTTACTTTTGATTTTGACCCCTCCTTTGTTCAGGAACACATTATTCCATTTCTGTTAGGCAGATGTCTGTGGAACTTGTTCAGTTTATGTCTCAGTTGTTGAATCTTATTATGTTCATACAAATATTAATTTAAGTTTGTACGTTTCTTTTTTTGCTGAGTTTAGTGTATTTCGTACTTAACCAAAATATWTTAAGAATAACTCTGCAGAATTCTTTATGAAGATTTTCCATTTGATTTTTCTCCCAATGCTTAAAATCTTCATTACAGGTTAGCCCCAAACCCCACTTCCATATAGTGCAATTGGTAAATTACACTATTGAATATTTTCTAGCAGATTTGGATCAGGATATTTATTTTTAAACGTCTTATTATTATGGAGTAAAACGCTTTGTGCGTCTTTTCTTTTAGTGCATTCACTGGGAGAGGATTGATGGAGCTCAGCTGTCTCTTTGATGTGAGATTTTAAGCCAGGTCTACCGTGAGTTCCGTTCTCTCTGAAAGCTAAAGGCTGGGATGGATTGGGCTGAGTCTCAATTGATTTATTACAGCGGAGTTCAGAGTGAGTGAAGGTGTGTGTGTGCATGCACGTGTGTTGGTGTGTGTGAGAGACTGGTGATTCCTCCTAGAGAGGCAGAATATCCCCTTGTAGATCCACTACTCGCTCCTACAGAGAAACTGTGTATGGAAGATGAATGTACAACAGATTTGACCGGTGCCTTTTTCCATCTAAATGTCAGTGACACGTGTACACGCACATTCAGGAGTCTGAAAGGCAAGGCTGTTCCACTTTTATGGCATCAGCAGATTATCTCTGACTCCCCAGGACCACCAAACCTCCTCTCAGGCTTTCCTCACTGTGCAGAAGGGAGAGAGAGAGAGAGAGACGAAGAGAGAGAGAGAAAGAGAGAGAGAGAGAGAGAGAGAGAGATAGAGAGAGAGAGAGAGAGGGAGAGAGAGAGAGGAGAGAGAGAGAGAGAGAGAGGAGAGAGAGGAGAGAGAGAGAGAGAGGGCGTGGTTAGTGGCTCACAGAACTGAAGCTGGTTTGCTTTATACAATTTCTTTAGTGGCAATAGACCATATATAAAGATCTACGGCCCCGGCGACCTGTGGAACTGTCTTCAGGACAAAGAACATCTCTCCTACTATTATCCATCATCTGAAAGACAAGGAGAGGTGAGGTGAGGACATGGAATGGGAGGGTAACCACCAAATGAATACATTCATCAAAATGCTCAGAGGGAAAAATTATATAGAAGAGTGTAGTGATGGAGTTACTACCTGTTATACTCCGACAGAGGATAAATATTTCCTCCCTTCCTTCCACTGTAAGTTTATGCATATTTTCTGCAGGACTGAAAGCTAGTCAATAGTCATATAATTGTCTCCTGGCTGTGTATCAGTCAACACTCCATCCAACCTGGTTGTGTTGTGTCATTAATCTAGACAGGGTATTATCAGCCGTAGACTTCCTGCTGTGCTGTCTCGCCTCGTCTCTTGTTTCTCCATCATTGATCAGTGAGATTTCCCTTTACACCCAGCTGACAGCCATACTAGTCTGCATGCAACTGCACCTGTGTTACCCAACACTACTAGTTACTTATATAGATGTTGTATGGAATCAGGTCGTGGTTAAGTATTGAAGTATATAGTAACTGTTATGAGCCAAAATGACATAGCAATTTGATATTCTACCCGCCATCATATTGTTAGCAGACATCTCTCCGCATCGGAAGTCAAATTATACTTCTCATGATTGGTCCTGATCATAGAGTATGTTCTGAAGGCATTTAAAGAGTCAACCACTCAGCCTGCTGGCACTTGCTCCTTTCTGGCTTGGCCCTCAGAGGGAGGAGGGAGGGAGGAGGAGGGAGGGAGGGAGGGAGGGAGGGAGGGAGGGAGGGAGGGAGGAGGAGGGAGGAGGAGAGTAAGAGGAAAGAAAAATTGGAGAGAAAAGAAAAGTGTGATCAAAGCGTGTCTTGGCTCAGAGCCTGAGCTCTCCTCTCCTTATCCCTGGAACTGGGCTCTCAGCTGAGCCAGTGTCCCCAGCAAGCAGTCGCTCGCTGTCAATAACACACACACACACACGTGTGCACACACACACACACACACAGACACGTGCACATACATACATAAGCACACACACGCGCACACACACTTAAAGCAGCACTGAAATTTGCTCACGCACAAACGCATACCTCCTTCTCGGTTTCCTTTCATCGCGGTTTGATGCCATTTCTGATTCTTAATACCCACCACTTCATATCCCCAAACATTGAGAGTGAACTGCAGAGCACAGTTCTGTAAATTTCACTTTCTTTCTCTCTGTCCCTCTCTCCCCTCTCACTTCCCCCTCCCCTCTTTGAAAACCTTTGCTCAGGGAAACTAAATATATAATCAGCTTAGGCGTGTTGATGCATCAGACATTTTTAATCAGCAATATTGAAAAGAGAGAGCAGCTCGCAGTTAAGGAGCTTGGCAGAGTGGAGGTGTGGAGGGAGGGAGGGAGGGAGGGAGGGAGGGAGTGAGATGGACCAGCGGACCCCCATTTGTTTAGTTTTTTCTCCTGCCTCCTTTTTCAATTTCTCCTCAGAAGGGAAGTAGGGGTGCTCTTAGAGATGGAATGGACACTGCAACACAATTCTCAAGTGCTCCACTCTTTCTCCCTTCTTTCTCCTCTCTTTCCTTTGAAGCCTGTCTAAAACAAGAACAACACAAGACACATTTTCTTTAGAAAGGGGAAATGAATGATAAAGACACTGGGGTTGACTTTACAAATGTCTAACCTGAACCTTCTAGACTAGTGGGTATTGTCCTGAACCTTCTAGTCTAGTGGTATTGACCTGCACCTTCTAGACTAGTGGGTATTGACCTGAACCTTCTAGTGGGTACTGACCTGCACATTCTAGACTAGTGGGTATTGACCTGAAACTTCTAGACTAGTGGTTATTGACCTGAAACTTCTAGACTAGTGGGTATTGACCTGAAACTTCTAGCGGGTACTGACCTGAAACTTATAGACTAGTGGTATTGACCTGCACCTTCTAGACTAGTGGGTATTGACCTGAACCTTCTATTCTAGTGGGTATTGACCTGAACCTTCTAGACTAGTGGGTATTGACCAGAACCTTCTAGTGGGTATTTACCTGAACCTTCTAGACTAGTGGGTATTGACCTGCACCTTCTAGACTAGAGGGTATTGACCTGAAACTTCTAGACTAGTGGGTATTGACCTGAACCTTCTAGTGGGTAATGACCTGAATATTCTAGTGGGTATTGACCTGAAACTTATTGTCTAGTGTGTATTGACCTAAATGTTCTAGTTGGTATTGACCTTAACATTCTAGTGGGTATTGACCTGAACCTTCTGGTGGGTATTGAACTGAATCTTCTGGTGGGTATTGACCTGAACCTTCTAGACTAGTGCGTATTGACCTGAACCTTCTAGACTAGTGCGTATTGACCTGAACCTTCTAGTGGGTATTTACCTGAACCTTCTAGACTAGTGGGTATTGGCCTGCACCTTCTAGACTAGTGGTTATTGACCTGAAACTTCTAGACTAGAGGGTATTGACTTGAACCTTCTAGTCTAGTAGGTATTTTCTTCCAGACTGTAAGATCAGAGACAGGGTTGTTCAGATAAAATGTGGTTCTTCAGACAATTGGTACATTCTCGTACATGGTCCGATTTGCGTAAAATCTGGTCGCTCTACCCTGACATCTTCATTCTGCTTTCAATCTAACTTTTATTCATCCATTCCAGTCTCATTGAGATAACATAGTTTAACTTCTCTGCGCTACGGATCCCTTTAGTGGGATCATTTTCCTACACAACCGCTGAATTGCAGGGCGCAAAATATTACTCAAAATATTTATAATCATGCAATCACAAGTGAAATATACCAAAACACAGCTTAGGTTGTTGTTAATCCACCTATCTTGTCAGATTTTGAAAATATGCTTTGCATCGAAAGCAATCAATGCTAGAACAGCTAGCCCCAAATTAGCTTGGTCAAGAAAGTCAGAAAAGCAATAAAATTAATCGCTTACCTTTCATAATCTTAGGATGTTTGCACTCACGAATCTCCCAGTTACACAATAAATGTTATTTTTGTTCGATAAATATTACTTTTATAACAAAAAAAACGCCATTTGGGTTGCGCGTTATGTTCAGAAAACTACAGCCTCGTTCCGGTCCTGAAAGGCAGAAGAAAATTCCCAAACGTATCAGATTCAAAAATATTACAAAAAATATGTATAATCATGCAATCACAAGTGAAATATACCAACACACAGCTTAGCTTGTTGTTAATCCACCTATCGTGTCAGATTTTGAAAATATGCTTTGCAGCGAAAGCAATCCAAGCTTTTGTGAGTGTATCAATCAATGCTAGAACAGCTAGCCCCAAAATAGCATGGTCACGAAAGTCAGAATAGCAATAAAATGAATCGCTTACTTTTGATAATCTTCGGATGTTTGCAGTCACGAGACTCCCAGTTACACAATAAATGTTATTTTTGTTCGATAAATATTACTATTATAACAAAAAAACGCCATTTGGGTTGCACGTTATGTTCAGAAAACCAAAGCCTCGTTCCGTTCGACGAAAATTTCAAAAAGTATCCGTAATGTTCGTAGAAACATGTCAAATGTTTTTTATAATCAATACTCAGGTTGTTTTTAACAAACATAATCGATAATATTTCAACCGGACCGTAACCTATTCAATAAAAGAGAGAAAGAAAATGGAGAGCTACCCCTCTCGCGTGCAGGAACTAATCAAAGGACATCTGACTAGTTTTGAAAAATCTCGCTAATTTTTCAAAATAAAAGCCGGAAACTATTTCTAAAGCCTGGTCACAGCCTGAGGAAGTCATTGGAAAAGGAATCTGTTTGATACCCCTATGGAAGGGCAAGGGCAAGGAAACACAGATAAAAAATAATAATAATCACTTCCGGGTTAGATTTCCTCAGGTTTTCACCTGCAGAATCAGTTTTGTTATACTCACAGACAATATTTTGACAGTTTTGGAAACTTTGGAGTGTTTTCTATCCTAATCTGTAAATTATATGCATATTCTAGCATCTGGACCTGAGAAATAGTCTGTTTACCTTGGGAACGTTATTTTAAAAAAGATAAAAAATATGACCCCTAGCGTCAAGAGGTTAAGAGGGGGGCTTTAGATAGCTGCATTATTTGACCACAGAAGACAAAAGCAAAAACAACAACAACATAAATACACAGAATGTCTTTTGTTTTTGTACCTYTATTGGAGGCCTGGAAAATAAACTCCCATCCCTGCTCTCGGAAAATACTTGATATGGGTGGGAATCTCTCTCGTTCCAAGCAGGGGAGTTCTAATGGCCCCCAATCAATTGGAAAATAGTCAGAACGTTAGGAAGTTGGAGGGGTTGAGAGAGGCATAGAGAAAGGAGAGTGGAATTGCAATGTTTTTGATCCCCCCCTCGGCTATATTAACGTAATGTAACGTTACTGTATCTATAATTACAGACAAAAAAAAGTTGGCTAACAGTATATTCATTCTAATCATATGCCTGTCGTGCTAAATTGGATTAAAGGGGCGCTTTGAAGGTCGGAGTGTGTTTATCCAAAGAGTGAGGATGGTAGTCTATGGTGTGTGCAGCTGTACCTATTCAAAACTGTGTGTGCGTGTGTGTTTGTTTTTGTGTGTTCGTGTCTGTTTCTGTGTGTGTTTGTGTGTACGTGTGTTGGTTTGTGTGTATTTGTGTGTTGGTTTGTGTGTGTTTGTGTGTGCGTGTGTGTGTGCGCGTGTGTGTGCGCGTGTGCGCTTGTTTGTCTGTGTGCATGCGTGTGTGTTTGTTTGTTTGTGTGCGTGTGTGTTTGTTTGTGTGTGTGTGTACGTGTGTTTTGTGTGTGTACGTGTGTACGTGTGTTTTGTGTGTGTACGTGTGTACGTGTGTACGTGTGTACGTGTGTACATGGGTGCGTAGATGCGTGTGTTTGAACATGCAAACATGCAAGGAAGAACAGCACATCTTGACGTGGAGAAATAACACATTGGGCCTGCAGTATCTGGCCTGGTGGAACTGTAATGGTAACCTTCATAAGTCCTAGTAACTCACTGTGTTGACGGTGGGGTGGTAATGTAATGATAACCTTCATAAGTCTAGTCACTCCACTGTGTTGATGGTGGAACTGTAATGGTACCTCATAAGGCCTAGTCACTCCACTGTGTTGATGGTGGAACTGTAATGAAACCTTCATAGTCCTATGTCACTCCACTGTGTTGATGGGGAACTGTAATGGTAACCTTCATAAGTCCTAGTCACTCCACTGTGTTGATGGTGGAACTGTAATGGTAACTCATAAGTCCTAGTCACTCCACTGTGTTGATGGTGGACTGTAATGGTAACCTTCATAAGGCTAGTCACCTCCACTGTGTTGACGGTGGAACTGTAATGGTACTTCATAGGCCTAGTCACTACACTGTGTTGATGGTGGAACTGTAATGGTAACTTCATAAGGCTAGCCACTCAACTGTGTTGACGGTGGGGTGGTAATGTATGATAACCTTCATAAGGCCTAGTCCATCCACTGTGTTGATGGTGGAACTGTAATGGTAACCTTCATAAGTCCTAGTCACTTCCACTGTGTTGATGGGGTAATGTAATGATAACCTTCATAGGCCTAGTAACTCAACTGTGTTGAGGTGGGGTGGTAATGTATGATAACCTCATAAGGCTTCAGGCTGAAGCTACAGCTGATGGTCCCCTCCACTGCCTGCCATATCATAACATGCATCGACATACACAGCGAGCCAAAACGTGTATATGTGTTAATGTTAATTCAAAGTAAAATACATCAATGAGTCAGGTTCAAAAATAATGTCTATGTCACTCTCTATGAGATCTGATTTAACTCATAAATAATCCTCTGTGTAGTTCAGGCTGTTAAATGTGGCCTGCTGGGTAATGAGAGTGGTGATCTATCTATCAGGTCCAGAGTGAAGTGATGCTCCATGGGTAGTTTTCTTTTCTCTCACCTCGTTAATATTAAAAGGAGTCAGCATCAAACCACACTCAATTTACTATCTTGTAAGTAGCTCATCCATATGCATGAGCCCCAAACTATTTAGATAGGAGGAGATGTCACGCTACACAGCATCTGAGCAATGAATCCAAAATCCCTCTCTCTCTCTATGTTTTTTCTGTCACTCTTTTCTCTTGGCCATCATAGTCTCATCTCTCGCCACTGTCTATTTTTTTCTGTCTCACGGTTCTCCTCCATGTCTTATTCTTCTGTCTGGTCTGTCTGTCTGTCTGTCTGTCTGTCTGTCTGTCTGTCTGTCTCTGTCTGTCTGTCTGTCCTGTCTGTCTGTCTGTCTGTCTGTCTGTCTGTCTGTCTGTCTGTCTGTCTGTCTGTCTGTCTGTCTGTCTGTCTGTCTGTCTGTCTGTCTGTCTGTCTGTCTGTCTGTCTGTCTGTCTGTCTTGATCTGTCTGTCTGTCTGTCTGTCTGTCTGTCTGTCTGTCTGTCTGTCTGTCTGTCTGTCTGTCTGCCTGCCTGCCTGCCTGTCGCTGTGTTTTGAATGTATCAGAGATAGCAAGTATGCATTGAGAGATAGGTATTCATTTAAAACTCTCACCTCTTAGGGTTTTGTTTGTACAGTGTATGTGAATGGAAGATGAGTCGATGCATCAGAGGACGTGCGCAAGTGTGTGATTGAATATGCTCTGATACTCTGCGTCTAACCCAAGCCACAGAGTGGAGATGGAGAGGATGGCTTGAACTGCAGAGAGAGTTCCATGCCCATGTTAGCAGTTGATGTTATTCTTAAATAACACAAACCCCAAAGCAAATCAGAGTGAGAAAATAGATTTATTTAAGAAATGACAAATCGCAGATGTTATGCTGGTAGGTAGATGTTCAGTCTCCACTATCCTCAGTTTCTCTCCACGGAACAAAGTAACAGGATACCATTTATAGCCCCCCACCCTAGCCTGGGGTTGACCAATCAGACGTCATTGCAGTACAACTGGGCCAATGGCCAAATAACAAGTATCCTGCTCCAGACTCAATGTACAGACCAATGAAAATGTGGCACACGTAGCTCTGAGTCCAGGACTGACATTCCACAGATTCTATACAGCTGTTAAACTGAGACCCAACTATTTCAATTGACAATTCCCTATTGACCATTAGTACTCTGTTTGGTTGAGTATTCTCGTCCTCTGCGTTGTGTAGTTATCTTCAACATATTCTTATACCCATGACTTTGTTATGGTATATCTTCACAAAGATTTATCGAGTCAACGTAGTCACCACCGTGTACGCAATGATTTACACAGACAACACAGTCACAGTCAACACAGTCACAGACAACACAGTCACAGTCATCACAGTCACAGGCAGCATAGTTACAGTCAACACAGTCACCACTGCTAACAGCTATTGGTTTAATACTCAAACTGCCAAACACAAACAGGAGAATGCATTCACACACAGATTTGTATGTTTGTAAATGTGTGTGTTTGTGTGTGTGTGATATATTTTATATTTGAGATTCTTCAAAGTAGCCACCCTTGCCATGATGTTAGCTTTGCACACTCTTGGAACACTTTTATTCTGCTATGTAGGCTACCTGGGGCAGCGGGTATCCTAGTGGTTAGAGCGTTGGGCCAGTAACCGAAAGGTTGATAGGTCATATCCCTGAGCTGATAAGGTAAAAATCGGTCGTTCTGCCCCTGGACAAGGCAGTTAACCCACTGTTCCTAGGCCGTCATTGTAAATAAGAATTTGTTCTTCACTGACTTGCCTGGTTAAAAAAATATTTTTTTAAATCACCCTTTCTTTCCGCCCACTGTGCTTTAGACAGGGGTTGGTAAATTACCCTTTCTATCCGTCCACAATGCTTTAGACAGGTGTTGGTAAATCACCCTTTACCTCCGTCCACTGTGCTTTAGGCTGGAGCTGGTAAATCACCCTTTCTCTCTGTCCACTACGTTTTCCCTTTCTTCGGTCCTCTGTTGTCTTTTCTTGATATAAACACATGATGACCCTGTGTCCATCACCGCTTCCCTGCCTCTCCACTGGAAACACATGCTAACCACATGCTAACCACATGCTAAACCCATGAAAAAACCCATGCTAAACACATGCTAACCACATGCTAAACACATGATAACCACTGGCTAACCACATACTAAACACATGATAACCACATGATAAACACATGCTAACTACCCAGGTGAAGGCTCATACTCATACAGGAGCTGAAAACAGTAGGCACTTCGGAGCTCTACGGTAACACTAATGTCCATCTCTGTGTAACGTGTACGCTAGGAGTTGGGAAGAAAGTTCAGGGAGTGTATTTAAAAAATAAATTAACATAAAACAAAACAGGAAACACAGGTCGCGTACAGACACGAATGCTGGTACAGAAACAATATTGCCTACGGAAAGAACCAAAGGGAGTGACATATATAGGGAAGGTAATCAGGCAGGTAAGGCAGTCCAGATGAGTCTGATGAGGCACTGGTGTGCATAACGATGGTGCCAGGTGTGCGTAATAATGAGGAGCCTGGTGACCTGGAGTGCCGGAGAGGTAGTATACAGTACGTGACAGTTATGGACTTAGCTAGCATAAACAACATGCCTCGTGGCGCCATGCTAATGCTATATACAACTCATGATTACTGGCCTGTGGATACAAGCTCTGCAGCACCAGCTAGGTAAGAACTTTAATATGGGGATGAGGTAGTTGGGTGTGTTATTTACAGATGGGCTGTGTACACGTGCAGAGATTGGTAAGCTGCTCTGAAAGCTGATGTTTAAAGTTAGAGAGGGCGATATAAGTCTCCAGCTTCAGTGATGTTTGCATTTCGTTCCAGTCATTGGCAGCAGAGAACTGGAAGAAAAGGTGGCCAAAGGAAGTATTGGCTTTGGGGATGACCAGTGAAATATACCCGCTGGAGCACGTGCTACGGGTGGGTGTTGCTATGGTGACCAGTGAGCTGAGATAGCATAGACTTATAGATGACCTGGAGCCAGTGGGTTTGGCAATGAATATGTAGCAAGGGCCAGCCAAAGAGAGCATACAGGTCGCAGTGGTGGGTAGTATCCAGGTCATCTATAAGTCTATGCTAGGTAAAGCCCCACCTTATCTCAGAAAGCTAGCGACAAAGCCTGTTAAAACGACATCGGACGATTACGTCGGCAGACCAGTCGTGATGGATCGGCGGGGCTCCGTGTCGACAAARTTTCCAGGCCAACTGGCTAAAGAGGTGTTGTCGCCCACGAATTAGCGGGTATACCTCTTCGGCTAGCCGGGAGAATGGCCTAGCTCAAGGCTAGCTCAAGGCTAACTGGTGCTTGCTTCGGGACAGAGGCGTCAGCCAGCAGTAGCCACTCGGTTGCAGCTAGCTAGCTGATGATCCGGTGTAATGGCCCAGAGCTTGTGGCAGGAATCCAGTGATGTAGTGGAGAAAAGCAGTCCGATATGCTCTGGGTTGATATCGCACTGTGCAGCCTGGCAGGTATTGACTGAGCTAAAGTTGGCTGGTGTCCGAGCTAAAGGTGAAGACCACTCGCCGTGGCTAACAGTGACTACTAGCTAGTAGCTAGTTAGCTGGCAAGTTTATGATGGAGGTTCCAGTTATAACGTATAAAAATAGCAGATCCGTACCGCATTGGGTGAGGCGAGTTGCAGGAAAGTATATTTAGATCGTAGGTGGAAAGTGAGATTAAAATATATACGGAAAAAAAAACAACGAAACAGACTATTTACATAGGACAAGACRGGACAAGACAAGCTCACGTCCGACTGCTACGCCATTTTGGATTGAATGGACAGTAATCTAGATTACTGCAGGAAAGTATATTTAGATCGTAGGTGGAAAGTGAGATT
>NW_019943360.1:69394-76878 GCF_002910315.2 Salvelinus sp. IW2-2015 | reverse complement strand
CCAGTGTGTGTTAACTGTGAACACAGAGGCTGCATCCACTTTAAGTTGCAGTTTTAACAGTTTTAACAGTTTTAACAGTGGTCAAGTAGGCTACTGGGGCTATTTGATCATAATGTAGGCCTACCAGAGAGGCCTACTATCAAAAATAAATGCAGGCGAAAATGAATCCCAAAAAGATGGAAATAGCTGTTAGTAGCAACTAATGTGTGGTGTTCAATGTAGGCCTACATTCCATGAGACTTTTGGAAGAAAAAAACCATTGACATTAAACTGCTCCTGTTTATCCACTTGTCCTTCAGACAAGGACGTGACTGAAAATGTTGTTGTGTTATTTGATGCAGGAAACTAATTTACATAATAAAATGCATTATTATTCCCCTACCATTATTACATAGAATCAGACAAATGATGCTACCCTCTGCTTATTGGCTACTTAGCTTTTTCAAGCCTGTCTCAAAATGCAACAACGCCCCTTTAAGACCAACAAAAATCTCTTTCCCTGACTTGCTTTTCAAAGATGTCTAGAATTGTACACATTTGTGTTCTTGTAGAAAGCAATCACTCCCATATTGCTGACTACAAATAATCTATAACGAGGCTAATAACTCATAAACTAGCAAACGATATGAACAAAATGTGCACACGTATCTACAGTGCATTCAGAGCACTTGACTTTTTCCACATGTTGTTACGTTACAGTCTTATTCTAAAATGTTTTAAATACATGTTTTTCTTCATTAATCTAAATACAATACCCCATAATGATGGAGCGAAAGCAGGTTTTTAGAATGTTTGCACATTTACTAAAAATAAAAACAGAAATACCTTCAGACCCTTTGCTGTGAGACTAGAAATTGAGCTCAGGTGCATCCAGTTTGCATTGATCATCCTTGAGATGTTTCTACAACTTCATTGGAGTACACCTGTGGTAAATTCAATTGATTGGACATGATTTGGAAAGGCACAAACACCTGTCTATTTAAGATCCCACAGTTGACAGTGTATGTCAGAGCAAAAACCAACCTATGAGGACGAGGGAATTGTCYGTAGAGCTCCRAGACAGGATTGAGTCAAGGCACAGATCTGGAGAAGGGTAACAAAACAGTTCTGCAGCATTGAAGGTCCCCAGAACACAGTGGCCTCCATCATTCTTAAGTGGAAGAAGTTTGGAACCACCAAGACTCTTCCTAGAGCAATCGGGGGAGAAGGGCCTTGGTCACGGAGGTGAACAAGAACCCAATGGTCATTCTGACAGCTTCAGAGTTCCTCTGTGGAGAGAACCTTCCAGAAGGGCAACCATCTCTGCAGCACTCCACCAATCAGGCCTTTACGGTAGAGTGGCCAGACGGAAGCCCACTCCTCAGTAAAAGGCACATGACAGCCTGCTTGGAGTTTGCCAAAAGGCACCTAAAGGACTCTCAGACCAAAAATATATGTAGACATCTTTGTTAGAAGAAATSCTATATTTCCCTTGACAAAGTGATGCTAAATGTAAAACCTATCTCAACTTTCCCCACTCTCCCCTACATTACATACACTGACCTGTAGTTGTTATTGCTAATGCCATACGATTGTTAAAAGTTAGCAGCACTATACATCCCCAAAGTGAAAGCTAGCTAGCTGATGCCTTGCCCACATAGGACTGATGCTAATAGTAGACCTACCCCACAGGCTGAACGACATAATACATTTAGCACATTTGCAAATGTATAGCCTCTTGTTTTTTTCCCCTGCTCTGGCTTTCTCCAGTATCTTCTGCTAGCAGGTAGGAGCATCTGTAGCCCCATTGTTCTATTCCCAGCACAACCTCCCTTGGTGCTTACTATCTGCTGGCTCTGCAGCCTGAGGCTGATAACAGGATAAAGTGACTGTAAAAGAGGCTAGTGACTGGGGGAGTGAGGTTTCTGGCTGGGGGCAATCCCTTGGGTCTACCACTGACAGCATCAGACCATGGGAGGGTCGCGTGGGAAGGCTGGGGTGTGGTAGGAGGATAGTGTCTGTTTAGTATTTGTGAGTGAGTAAGTGTGTGTGTGTGTGCATGTGAGGAGAGGTAAAGAGGAAAGAGTGGGGGAGCGGAGAGGTAATCACAAACTGCCAAAGGCGGTTATCCAGACGCTGCCTCAACAACCAACCATTTGCCCACACCATGCATCCAAGCAGATACACACACACACAGTCACACACACACAGTCCAGTCATCTCCACCAACTGCCAAATTGACGTTTATCAGACGCCTAGTGTAGAAATCGTCCCATTTATTCTCAATACATTAGAGGTGTCATGGGGAGACTCCAGTTTGCCTATTTATTTATTTATCTATTCATTTGGGGGTGCTGTTGGTTACAACTTTAAGTTGTATAGAGCAATGCAGGCACATGGGAACTGTTAAAACCGCTTCACACTTTTAGTGAGAACAAAGCAAAAGATAGAGAAAGAGAGCGAGACGAGAGAGATGAGAGACGAGAGGGTAGGGAGGAGAGCGAGGAGGCCGAGGAGAGGAGAGCAGACGCGAGAGAGAGGAGAGAGAGAGAGAGGGGGACGGACGAGATGAGATGGAGAGAGGGAGAGCATCGAGAGAGATGGAGGGAGAGGAATGCGTGGAGGAGATTGGATGTCCTCATCCTTCCGTCTTTCAGCTGTTTAATGTCAGGATTTGGGTCATTAATCAACCACAAACATTCTGTTGGAATTATAATGGTCCTACTGAGTGGAATTATTTATATATATATATATTATATCATATACTCTAGGTAATATATATATAATATATATAATATATATATATATATATACTATATACACACACACAAGTACCAGTCAAAAGTTGGATACACCTACTCATCAAGGCGTAAACAAAATCAAAATAGATTTTAGATTTTAGATTCTTCAATGTAGTAGAAAGTAGTAGCCTTGAAAGTAGCCTAGACAGCTTTGCATTCTCTCAACCAGCTTCATGAGGTAGTCACATGGAATGCATATTCAATTATGGTGATATTTGCTAGATCACATTTACAATAAAAGCACAATAATTTTTTTTTTTATTACAATTAGTCATTTTTATTTTGAAAAACAAAAATCTCATTATAATCCAAGACTATTTCATGCGCGTCGGAAATGGCAAAATCACTGTCTTATCTTGTAACAACTGATACAGGAAACAAGGTTTTCATCACTATTGCTGTTTATTGCTTTGAACTGAACAAATTGTAAGGACACATTTTACATGCAGTATTTTTATGGAAATTATAAATGTTACCCGTTTCAGGAAACTATGTTGCAGGTCATTACTTCACAGGAGAGCCATTTGAATGTAAACTTTTTTTTAATAATTAAATTGCATTTTTTTGCCTTCTTGAACATGTGCACATTCATGTGCCTTAATTACAAAGTTGTATGCCATCTGTAAATAAGAATACATTTGTGAAATTACAAGCCTAGGTGGTTTAACCACAGAAAAAAAGAGCAACCTGCCCGCTAGCCATGATTGGCTGAGATGATAAGTGGACTGGACATGCCGAGAGATGAGTTTGGATTGGTCTGCCATATAGCAAACTTCTGTCTATTTGAGCTGATCATTATGTCTAGGTTATCTTATCTAACACGGCTTTTATAAAAATGCATCGCATAGTAAAACTGCATAAGTGTTGCTCTCCACTTTCTGTAGGACCGAGCATTGAAATCAGTGGAATTCGAGTATGATAGCTAAGGAGATGGAGAATACACCTGTTTCCGGATTACATTTTCAAACTAAGGGCAACCATGGCATCGGACAGGAGACGCGTCCATCTGTATATGTATACTGGAAAGATAGTCTAGCTAGCAACATTTTCAGATATTACATGTTTCTAATTTTGACAGAAAGTGGTTTTATTTCAAGTTAAAGTGTACTGTTAGCTAGCTAACGTTAGCTGGCTGGCTAGCTAACATTATGTGTATCGTCTTAATATTTGTATCTCAAAGCCATTTGCTTGGCTAGTTATAGCATAATATTGGCTAGATAACATTCAAACCTGGTTGGTTAGCTACCTGCAGATTCATGCAAGGTAGCAACATCATGAGTTGTGATTATGGTTAATTGTTTAACAGAAGACTCCACTATGCAAGTATCCATTTCAATAGAATATCACTGCGACAACTGTTGATAGACATTGGTTGTTGTTGAACGCTGTTGAACGCCAAAAGCTGAACACAGAATGAGCTGGGTTAATTGTTTTTGTAAAGCTGACTGTGTTTTTATCTACTTAAAAAAAAWAAAAGGCTTAGTTGCTGTGAGCGCTGCTGTCCGTCCCGGSATCCCTCCAGATTCCGCAGAAGGGAGAGACACGGAAGCCCAGTTAGCCTAGCTGGCTCGGCGATCTCAAATTAAGGTCGCTATTGAACATTTCCAGTGCTGCAGGAGCTGTGTTAACTTTGCTTTGTTCCGGGACAATGTGGATGGTGCTGACATTCAATGTAGCAACTGCTTGCTTGCGGAGGACTACAGGGGCGAAGTGCCTACTCTTTTCAAGCAAGTAGAAAAAGTACACAAACTACTGGGGAATCCATGCCCGCATACTTTTTATTTTTCTTCCACCCTAGTAGCTGGACACCGCTCTGGTCTGGTGGAAGTGTCGCCACCGTGTCGGCTCTCAGCAGCCGACTGTCTGGTGGTCAGCATTGTTCCATCCCGAAGGGGTCTCYCCCTTTCCGTGGAGAATGGAGCTGTTCTCGACCCAACCAACCAGCCATGGAGATACGTCACTCGCTGTGGAAGTTGATGAACGCATCCTCTGGCAACGGGGATCTCCTTGGAGATTTGAGCCCGGACCTGACACATAACAGAAACGGCTTTGCCGCCCTGGATCCAGAAGTTATATCACCTTCCTCCTTTGGTGCTTCCCATTTTAGATTGGTTCTGGAGGTACCTGCGTCTTTCTACTCTGTTCTGTCTCCCTCTCCAGGGGCTTCTACCTCGGGATCAGATCCTCGGAGCTCCCACCCTCATCAGACCATGAGGCTGCCTGAGAGACCGGCCCATTTAACATCGGGAGCTCTATGGTGAGAAACATCTTGCATACCAAGCAAAAACACTGTGCTACCCAGGAGTTTGAGTACAGGACATCACAAGGCTTCTTCCGACTTAATGACATGCATGTCAATCTCTCATGGCTCCAAGTGGATGAGAGATTGATTTCATTATTACTTGTTTTTGTAAGATGTGTTGACAAGCTAAATTAGTTGTCTATTTAATCAGGACAAAGGTTTTCAGCGGTGCTAACATAATCGCAAAAGGGTTTTCTAATGATCAATTAGCCTTTTAAAATGATGAACTTGGTGTCAAGTTAGCTAGGAGTGGTGGGTGTGGAGTCAAGCACAGAGAGCAAAGTTCCAAATGAGAATGTTTATTCCAAATATGGGTCAAGCCAAAAACCACAGGCACAAATGACCACAAAGACAGGAACGAAAACAAACCGTATAGGAATAAAACACGAACATCCACTGACAGAAAAATATACAAGCCCGCACAAAAGCAGGTGGGCCCTGAAGGCTTAAATAGCCCTGAATTAACGACAGACAAGAAACAGGTGAAAACAATCAAGACAAAACCAACAGAAAAGGGAAAAGGAATCGGTGGCAGCTAGTAGACCGGTGAAGACGACCGCCGAGCGCCGCCTGAACAGGGAGAGGAGCCACCTTAGGTGGAAGTCGTGACACTTGGATTAGCTAACACAACGTGTCATTGGACACAGGAGTGATGGTTGCTGATAAAAAATGGAGTTTAAATATACAGTTGAAGTCGGAAGTTTACATTTAGTTTACATTTAAGTTTAAGTTTACATTTAAGTTTACATTTAAATTCAATATTTCACAATTCCTGACATTTAAACATAGTAAAAATTCTTAGGTCAGTTAGGATCACACTTTTTATTTTAAGAATGTGAAATGTCAGAATAAAAGTCGAGAGAATGATTTCTTTCAGCTTTTATTCATTCATCACATTCCCAGTTGGTCAGAGTTTACATCACCTCATTAGTATTTGGTAGTACTGCCTTAAAATTATTTCACTTGGTCAAACATTTCGGTTAGCCTTCCACAAGCTTCCCACAATAAGTTGGTGAATTTTGGCTCATTTGGCTCCTCCTGACAGAGCTGGTGTAACAGAGTCAGGTTTGTAGGCCTCCTTGCTCGCACAAGCTTTTTCAGTTCTCACCCACAAATTGTCTTTAGGATTGAGGTCAGGGCTTTGTGATGGCCAATCCAATACCTTTGCTTTGTTGTCCTTAAGCCATTTTTGTCACAACTTTGGAAGTATGCTTAAGGTCTTTGTCCATTTTGAAGACACATTTGCGACCAAGCTTTAATTCCCTGACTGATGTCTTGAGATGTTGCTTCAATATATCCACATAATTTTCCAACCTCAGGATGCCATCTATTTTGTTATGTGCACCAGTCCCTCCTGCAGCAAAGCACCCCCACAACATGATGCTGCCACACACGTGCTTCACGGTTGTGATGKKGTTCTTTGGCTTGCAAGCCTCACCCTTCTTCCTCCAAACATAACAATGGTCATTATGGCCAAAAAGTTATATTTTTGTTTCATCAGACCAGAGTACATTTCTCCAAAAAGTAAAATTTTTGTTCCCATGTGCAGATGCAAACCGTAGTCAGATTTTTTAATGGTGGTTTTGGAGAGGTGGCTTCTTCCTTGCTGAGCGGCCTTTCAGGTTATGTCGATATAGGGGAATTGTTTTACTGTGGATATAGATAATTTTGTACCTGTTTCCTCCAGCATCTTCACAAGGTCCTTTGCTCTTGTTATGGGATTGATTTGGACTTTTCGCATCACATTACTTTTATCTCTAGGAGACAGAACTCGTCTCTTTCCTGAGCAGTATGACGGCTGCGTGGTCCCATGGTGTTTATACTTGCGTACTATTGTTTGTACAGATTTGTACAACATTTTGGTCAGAGGCACTGGATGTTKGTTTGGGGGCCTTTGTGGCTTGCAGTGTCTAAAAATATATATTTTGGTACCGTCAGGCGTTTTGAAATTGCTCCCAAGGATGAACCAAACTTGTGGAAGTCTACAAAAGTCTTGGCTGATTTATTTTGATTTCCCCATGATGTCAAGCAAAGAGTCACTTAGTTTGAAGGTAGGCCTTGAAATACATCCACGGGTACACCTCCAATTTACTCAAATGATGTTGTCACGTCCTGACCATAGTGCTTATGTGTTTTGCTTGTTTTAGTGTTGGTCAGGGCGTGAGCTGGGTGGGCATTCTATGTTGTGTGTCTAGTTTGTCTGTTTCTGTGTTCGGCCTAATATGGTTCTCAATCAGAGGCAGCTGTCAATCGTTGTCCCTGATTGAGAATCATATATAGGTGGCTTGTTTTGTGTTGGGGATTTGTGGGTGGTTGTTTCCTGTCTTTGTGTTTTGTCTGCACCAGTAAGGACTGTATCGGTTTGCCACATTTGTTATTTTGTTTTGTAAGTGTTCACGTTT
>NW_019943360.1:63142-67042 GCF_002910315.2 Salvelinus sp. IW2-2015 | reverse complement strand
TTTGCAAAAAACCATAATGGAAACAATGAGAGATGTTTAAAAACAGGCTTTACACACTTATAACTCAAAGAAAGTAAACTAAAAGACACATGTACTTGCTGTAGTTGACTGTTAACTCAACAACGCAGCAAAGTGTACAATGGCAATGGTGTTAAACACACAAAATAGTCTTAAAGTTGACTCCACCACACTGTAAAAATAGAAAGTCTCAAAACACTATGATTGTGTAATGAAACCATGAAAGTAGCCGAGATCTGGTGTTTGGAGGGTTTTTAAATGTCAACCCAATGTAAGTGTTTTAATGCACATAATGTGATTTTAAAACAGAAACGATGTACACTGAAACAACCAAAGTAATTCTTAAACCAGGGATATTGGTGTTTTTAAGAGTGTTGTGATTATTTTTTTGAGGGTTTCAGTGCATGTAAAAGCAGCATCAAAACACACAAACTGTGTTTCTCATACAATCAATGGTTTAGAAATGCAATGGTTGGCCCTCCCGAGTGGGGCAGCGGTCCAAGGCACTGCACCGCAGTGCTTTCGGCGTCACTACAGACATGGGTTCGACCCCGGCTGGTGTCGCAGCCGGCCGTAACCGGGTGACCCCATGAGGCAGCGAACATTTGGCTCAGCGTCGTCCTGGTTAGGGGAGGGTTTGGCCGGCCGGGATGTCCTTGTCCATCGCGCTCTAGCAACTCCTGTGGCAGCCGCGGCGCAATGCACGCTGACACGGTAGCCAGTTGTACGACTGTTTTCCTCCGACACATTGGTGAGGCTGGCTTCCGTGTTAAGCGGGCACGTGTTCAAGAAGCAGTTGAACTTGGCAGGGTTTTTGTTTTCAGAGATCGCATGGCTCTCGACCATCGCCTCTCCCAGTCCGTACGAGAGTTGCAGCAACGGGACAAGACTGTAACTACCCAATTGGATATCACGAAAAGGGGTCAAAAAAATTATAATGAAAAATGCAATGGTTAATAGCCACATATATTTATTGATGGAATTCCACCTAATGATACTTTCATTAAATGTTTACCAACTCCCCCACACAGCTACACTCAGAGAAATTGTTCTGGGGTGAATTGAAATTGACTCAAAAAAAGCAACCAACACATACTTTATTAAAATGAATGCAAGTTGTGCAGAGCCCGTGGTTTAGCGATAAAGCACCAGTTTAGACACGTCAGCCCTCTCCCCACCGAAAGACCCAGGGATCAGTTCCCTGCTCCAACCATTCAATCTGTTTCTCCCCCTATCTCCATCCCGTCTGTCATTTCAGAAAACTGTTCATAAAATATATTTTAAAAAATGCATGCAAGTCATTGAAACGACTTGCATGCATTTTTTAAAATATATTTCATGACAGTTCTGAAATGACAGACGGGATTGGAGATAGGTGGGAGAAACAGATTGAATGGTTGGTTGGAGCAGATTTTGTTAATTTCATTTGACCAAAATAATCAAAAAATATCCAAATAAAAATGCTGCTGAATCATTGAGGACATGCAAAAATAAAGAAAATTTAGGGATTGAACTCATTGGAAGTCTTTGGATTTAATCACCTTGCATTTCATATAAAGACAAAAAAAATTACAAACTTTATAAAATGGCGATTGATCAAATACATACATTTCAGACAAAGGTTTCTAAATTCTTCACGGGAAAGGATTCAAAAAGATCATAATGGTGTTTAGAGGCTTTTAGAGTGACGAAAACAACACCAAAAGAGAAGATCCTGCACAAAACAGGACTCGAAACACCAAAAGAGAAGATCCTGCACAAAACAGGACTCGAAACACCAAAAGAAGAAGATCCTGCACAAAACAGGACTCGAAACACCAAAAGAGAAGATCCTGCACAAAACAGGACTCGAACACCAAAGAGAAGATCCTGCACAAACAGGACTCGAAACACCAAAAGAGAAGATCCTGCACAAAACAGGACTCGAAACACCAAAAGAGAAGATCCTGCACAAAACAGGACTCGAAACACCAAAGAGAAGATCCTGCACAAAACAGGACTCGAAACACCAAAAGAGAAGATCCTGCACAAAAACAGGACTCGAAACACCAAAGAGAAGATCCTGCACAAAACAGACTCGAAACACCAAAAAGAAAGATCCTGCACAAAAACAGGACTCGAAACACCAAAAGAGAAGATCCTGCCACAAAAACAGGACTCGAAACACCAAAGAGAAGATCCTGCACAAAACAGGACTCGAAACACCAAAAAGAGAAGATCCTGCACAAAACAGGACTCGAAACACCAAAAGAGAAGATCCTGCACAAAACAGGACTCGAAACACCAAAAGAGAGATCCTGCACAAAACAGGACTCGAAAACAAAAGAGAAGATAACCTGCCACAAAACAGGACTCGAACACCAAAAGAGAAGATCCTGCACAAAACAGGACTCGAAACACCAAAAAAAGATCTGCACAAAACAGGACTCGAAACACCAAAGAGAAGATCCTGCACAAAACAGGACTGGAAACACCAAAAGAGAAGATCCTGCACAAAACAGACTCGGAACACCAAAAGAGAAGATCCTGCACAAAACAGGATCGAACACCAAAAGAGAAGATCCTGCACAAAACAGGACTCGGAACACCAAAAGAGAAGATCCTGCCACAAAACAGGACTCGAACACCAAAGAGGAAGATCTGCACAAAACAGGACTCGAAACACCAACATAGTGTTTCTCAATCTTTTCTGTCAGTCCTTGGCAAGGTGTTGTAAAACACTTAATTAAGTGTTATGTTTCAAAACATCTCAGGATTGATATCTTCCAGGAATCCTGATCACCAACAGCCATTATAATTTTGGACACATGACTTATCTAACTCTTCATGAGCTGTTCATTGAACATTTGAATGATACCTCCTGTAAATTGTGCCCTCTTTAATGACTCCAACCTAAGTGTATGTAAACTTCCGACTTCAACTGTATATTCTGCGATGAAGTAGCTTTGAACTTGTCCCCTCTGTTGTCAGAGAATATTCCTGCATCTCCTTTTGTTTCAATTTGAAATGATTTCTCTGTAGTTAATTTATCTCTGTCAGAAGCGCATTCTTCTTGCTGTCCTAACGGCTGGAAAATGTTTTATAGCAGTAGGATGGAAGCCTCCACTTTTTGTATGTAATTTATATGAAGCTGTCTACCTCTCGCATTCACGGAGCTAAAGAAGACACTTTGAACCAATAGATTCTAGATGCAAAAACACTTTGTGATGTGTAGATTAGATTTTTGTTATTTTTGTTATTTTTGTTATTTTGAATATATTTAATTTGATCCCTTAGTTCCTCGGGTGGGGTGGGCTTGTAATGAGGGGGGGTAACATCATGTTGTATGTATTTATGTTTGCTGTCAATTATTATTACTAAATAAAAACATTTGATCAGAAAAATAAACATTTCAAGATGATGTGTTTCAGTACTCCAAGTTGGTGGCAGTTCAGTTGCATTTTATTTTATTTGTGCAGGAGTTACTGTAAATTAACTCTTGTAATTTTACTGTTCAATCATCCAGTTTTCTGTAATAGAAATAAGGCCATGCTCATAAAAAATGGCCTCCACCGACACTGCTCTACACACAAACCTTGTACTTTACCCCCTACCTCCCTATTCCATACCCTATCTGACTCTCCCTCCACATGCACAAATGTTTATTTTATAAAAATAAAAATTCTCTTCTCCTTCCCTCTCCTCTCCGCTCTTCTTATCCCTGCTATTCTCATCCCTGCTCTTCCCCTCCCTTTTCTTCTCCTTCCCTTTCTACTCCCCCCCTTTCTTCCTGTCTCTTATACACATCTAGATGTGTATAAGAGACAGGTGTACATGGTTAATATTTGCCATTTACCTATTCGTTTTTTTTTTGTAAACAAAAATCTATTATAATCAAGACAT
>NW_019943360.1:58164-62179 GCF_002910315.2 Salvelinus sp. IW2-2015 | reverse complement strand
TCTACACTGCTAGCTACAGTGCTGTTTATTATCTATTCATAGTCACTTCACCCCTACCTAGCATGTACCTGTACCCCGCACACTGACTCGGTACCGGTACCAGCTCCCTCTATATAGCCTCATCACTGACTCGGTACCGGTACCTCCCTCTATATAGCCCTCCACACTGGGGACTCGGTACCGGTACCCGCCCTCTATATAGGCCTCCACAACTGACTGCGGTACCGGTACACCCCTCTATATAGCTCCACCACTGACTCGGTACCGGTACCTGCCTTATATAGCCTCCACACTGACTCGGGTACCGGTACCCCTCTATTATAGCCTCCCACACTGGACTCGGTACGCGGTACCCTCTCTATATAGCCTCCACAACTGACTCGGTACCGGTAGCCTGCCTCATATAGCCTCCACACTGACGTCGGTACCGGTACCTCCCTCTATATAGCCTCCACACTGACCTCGGTACCGGTACCCTCCCTGTAATATAAGCCTTGTTATTGTTATGTTATTGTGGGTTACTTTTTTATTATGTTTTACTTTAGTTTATTTTGGTCCAATTTCTTCTTACTCTTGGTTGAAACTGGCACTGTTGATTAAGGTCTTGTAAGTAAGGCATTTCACGGTAAGGTCTACAACTTGTTGTAATTCGTGAATGTGGACAAATAAGTTTTGATTTGAATGGATGTATGAAATGACAGTCATCCAATATGGTTTAATAGAAACAAGGCCAAATAATCATCAAATCCCTCGTCTTAAACGGCAAAAACCCGCCACTGACACACAACACTCACACACATCGAAGTGGCTGAATGATTGATGGCGGCCTGTTCAAAGGCTGACCTCTTTAATCACACCATATTATCCCCACTCGCCCTAGCCACCTTTCTATCACGTCAGGTCAGGTTAACACTAACACTGTCAACCACACACCTCAATGGATATATCGGTCTCAGTTTGGTTGCCAAAGGTAATATGGGGTCACTTCTGGTTCAGCAAACTTCTCACTCCTGAGCGGCCGAACAGAACAAATAGATGAAAAGGAGTAGAATAAAAGCCAGGTTCTGTAATTTGTGAATGAGGGTGTTTTTGTGTAAGCAGGTCTGAAATTGTGTGGAGAGGGCTGTTTTGTGTAAGCAGGTGCTGTAATTTGTGATGAGGGTGGTTTTGTTGTAAGCAGGTCTGGTAATTGTGGAGAAGGGTGTTTTGTGTAAAGAGGTCTGGAATTTGTGGATCGGTGTTTTTGTGTAATACCAGGTTCTTGATTTGTGGTGAGGTGTTTTGTGAAAGCATGTCTGGAATTGTGTGATGAGGGGTATTTTGTGTAAGCAGGTCTATAATTGTGATGAGGGTGTTTTTTGTGTAAGCAGGTCTGTAATTGGTGGAGAGGGTGTTTTGTGGTAAAAGCAGGTCTGTAATTTGTTGATGAGGGTTTTTTTGTGTAAGCAGGTCCTGTAATCTTGTGGTTGAGGTGGTTTTTTGTGTAAGAGGTCTGTAATTGGTGGAGAGGGTGTTTTTGTGTAAGCGGTCTGTAATTTTGTGATGAGGGTGTTTTGTGTAAGCAGGTCTGTAATTTGTGGTGAGGGTGTTTTGTGTAAGCAGGTCCTGTAATCTGGTGGAGAGGGTGTTTTGTGTAAAGCAGGTCTGTTAATTTGTGATGCAGGGTGGTTTTGTTTAAGCAGGGTCTGTAATTGGTGAGAGGGTGTTTTGTGTAAGCAGGTCTGTAATTTTGTGTGAGGGTGATTTGGTGTAATAGCAGGTATGTAATTTGTGGTGAGGGGTATTTTGTGTAAGCAGGTCTGTACATTGTGGAGAGGGTGTTTTGTGTAAGCAGGTCTGTAAATTTGTGGAGAGGGTGTTTTGTGTAAGCAGGTCTGTTTTAATTTTGGGTGATGAGGGTGGTTTTTGGGTGTAAGCAGGTATGTAATTTGTGGTGAGGGTTGGTTTTGGTGTAAGCAGGTCTGTAATTGGTGGAGAGGGTGTTTTGTGTAATTCAGGTCTGTAATTTTGGTGATGAGGGTGTTTTGTTTAAGCAGGTTCTGTAATTGGTGGAGAGGGTGTTTTGTGTAAGCCAGGTCTGTAATTTGTGGTGAGCCAGGTTTTCCCCTCTAGGATTTTGGCTGGTGGCTTAGCTCCATTCCGATAATTGTTTTGAATGCCTGAAAAATTTCAGTCCTTAATAATTTATTAACATATCAATAACATGATGCAGCCACCACTATGGATTGGAAATATGAAGAGTTGTCACGACCTTCGACCGAGGCAGCCATCTCCTTGCCCTTCGGGTGGGCGGCTCGGCGGTCCCGTCTCACCGGGTCCTATAGCTGCCACTGATTCTTTTCTCGCCCCTCCCTATGTGGTTAGTTGGTGCACCTGGTGTGTGTATTAAGGGTTAATTAGTTGGGCTTATTGGTCAGCCGGCCGGCACGTTTTCTTTGTGCGGGATTGTTTTGCTTTGTAAGTAAGTGGTGTTGGATTGTGTGCTAACGTGTTTTCCCTGGACTGTGTTCCTTTTTCCCCGTGTCTGGGGTTGGTTAGATAGTACACCCCAGTGGTGTTAACAGGGTGGACTAGATGGTCCGTGTTCATTAAAGAACATTTTGTATTTGGCACCTGCTGTTTCCTGCGTGTTGACTCCACACTCCGACACCCAGGCCTTACAAGAGTGGTACTCAGTAATGTGTTGTATTGGATTTGCCCCAAACATAGAACTTTGTATTTTGGACAAAAAGCGAATTTCTTTGCCATATTTTTTTGCAATATTATTAAGTTACTTTGTTGTAAACATGAAATATACATTGGAATATGTTTTATTCTGTATAGGTTACCTTCTTTTAATTCTGTCAATTAGATTAGTATTGTTGAGTAACTACGATGTTGATGAGCCATCCTCAGTTTTCTCCTATCACATCAATTAAACTCTGCAACTGTTTTAAACTGTTTCAATGGTGCATCTGTAGAAGTTTGTGAGGGTCTTAGGGGCCTAAGTAGAGAATCAATCTTCAGGATGTTGTTATCATATATATCCAATAACGTTCCAACCGGAGAATTCCTTTGTGTCTGTAGAAGTAATGGAACACAAGGCGATATCATGTGGAATGCGCATGACCAGGATCTGGCAATCTGCCAGACCACTGACTCATTCCCCTCTCATCCGGCCCCACATCACAGTATAAGCTTCATTCAACATTCTACAGACTGTTGACATCTAGTGGAAGGCGTAGGAAGTGCAAACAGATCCATATCTTACTGGGATTTGAACAGGCGATGAGTTGAATATCGACCAAACCTTAGAATTTCCACTTCCTGTTTGGAAGTTTGCCTGCCATATGAGTTATGTTATACTCACAGACATAATTCAAACACTTTTAGAAACTTCAGAGTGTTTTCTATCCAATAGTAATAATAATATGCATATATTAGCATCTGGGACAGAGTAGGAGGCAGTTCAATTTGGGCACGCTATTCATCCAAAGTGAAAATGGTGCCCCCTATCCCTAAAAAAGTTAAATGTCTTACTCATGTCGGCCACGGAGAACGAGAGCTCACTCTCCTTGTGAGCGGTGGTGGCTCATGTCGGTGGCACTATGTTTTCCTTGAAGCGGCGAGAAGCTTCGATGTACACAACGTGGCTGGTTTTCCCTTTATAATACGTGATTATCTGGAGACCCAGCCATATACAACTCACATCTGAGCTGTTGAATTGAGAGTCCACTTTGTGTCTGTACTAACATTTTGCCTGTTTGATTTTTTTATGGAGGGTATAGCTCAACTGTTAATACTCGTCCATGTTCCCAGTCACCTTGCCGTGGTTAAATGTGATGGTTCGCACTTTCAGTTTTGCGCTGCCATCTGTCCACGGTTGGAGAAGTTCTAATTGTCACAGTGGGAAAACCATCCTCTATGCACTTCCTGATGTACTCAGTCACCGACTCAGTGTCAATACTATAATACTACGTCAATACTATAATACTACGTCAACACTATAATACTACGTCAACACTATACTACTACG
>NW_019943360.1:53952-58139 GCF_002910315.2 Salvelinus sp. IW2-2015 | reverse complement strand
ACGCCAATACTAATACTACGTCAATACCATAATACACTGAACGTCAACAACTATAATACTACGTACACACATATAATACTAACGTCAACTAATACTACGTTCAGACACTATAACTACTACGTCCATATAATCTAGATACTACGCGCTCCTGAAAGCCCCTCATGTGTATACAGTCTAGTAGTCAACTACGTACCGTCAACACATATAATACTACGTTCACACTATAAAACTACGATCAACCTACTCTAATACTACTCAACACGTATTAATACTGCATCGTCATGGTGAGTCTGACTATACTACTTATAGGCGCCAACACGTATAATTACTACGTCACACTATAATACTGACGGTTCAACACTATTCTCATGCAGTCAACCCGCGAACATATCCAAAGAGGTCCACGTGATCCAAAACGAATTACCTTGAAGTCACAAGATTGCAGGAATTGGTCAGACCAATTGTTTTGGACAGTCCTTATCAGGGGCGGGGTACTTCCTGTTTATAGTTTTCTGCCATATATGAGGGAGGAGACCAGAATTGAGTCATGATCTGATTGCCGAATGCGAGCGCAGGGGAGGGCCTCTGTAAGCCATCCCGGAGGGGAGTAGCAATTGTCAAGAGTTCTCGATCAGCGAGTAAGACAGGGAAGATGGTGTTCGATAAATCTTTGGAGCGTTTTCCTCAGTGACTCTTCTTCATTAAATTTCATGTAAATAACTATCGCAGTAAATGTACATTTGTAGACAGTGACAGAAGAGAAGGGGAGAGTGTTGGTAGTGGTGGGGGAGGTAGACAGGAGTGAAATACCGGCTCCATCGTCTACACGCCTCTGTCTTCTTCCATCATCCCTTTGTCTGGGAAACGTCATTGCAGATGGAGGGGAGTGTGTGAAAGAAAGACATATTCTATCCCCCCAGGTCCAAAAATACATAACTGTAAACAGTATTAAAAAAGAGAGGCAGAAAAAGCGGTGTGAGGGACTGAAAGAAGAAGTGTGTAGGAGAGATGAGAGAGAGAGAGAGAGTAAAATAGAATTGATGACGCAGGAAACTCAGACCTTATGACCTTTGTAGTCATAACTTGAATCAATAATGGTATATGGAAGTGGTGTGTGTGTGTGTGTGTGTTGTGGTGTGTGTGTGTTTGTGTGTGTGTGTGTGGGTGTGTGTGTGTGTGGGTGTGTGTGTGTGTGGTGTGTGTGTTGTGTGTGTGGTGTTGTGTGTGTGTGTGTGTGTGTGTGTGGTGTGTGTGTGTGTGTGTGTGTGTGTGTGTAGTGTGTGTGTGTGTGTGTGTGTGTGTGCGTGGTGTGTTTGAAGTGTGTGTGTGCGTGTTTTGAGTGTGTGTGGTGTGTGTTTTGAGTGTGTGCCAATGTCTGCTTTGTTTTTTATGTCCTCTGTTTCCCTGCATCAGAACAGGGTCTCATGGTTTTCTGGGATTTGTTTTTTCTTTCTCGCGTTGATGATCACTATCAGTGGGTATCCAATCTGCCTGTGTTGGTGTGTGTGTGTGCATGTGCGTGCATGCCGTACGTGTGGCGCGTGCGTGCGCATGTTGTTGTGCCGTGGGTGTGTGGTGTGTGTGTTCTTCTTTCCTCACTGTTGAATGGGGGTCAATACAACAGGTCTACAGCTTGCTACCTTGTTTAAAGGGATGATCAATAAGAAATGATAAAATAATTGCATCATTGAATATCCTGTATCCGGTTGTCCATCAGGCAGTTGGATGGACATCGTATAACCTGCGCTGTTTCAGCACACATAGAAAAGCTGCTACTTTCTATTCCATCAATTGCAGCGGTGTGTCGCATGTAAATGATTGTTGCAGTCATTATGAGAATGAAATGTAAGCATATGTAACTAACTAAATGTGTACACAGGATCTTCCACTGTTAGTTTACCTTAAGAGATACGGGGTAAATGTGGATTGTGAGAAGAACCTTAATGAGGAAATCAGTGAGTCAGATACCACTAATCGAGCTGGAATGCCCTTGAACCCTCTCTATGTTATATTTCCTTAACGTCTCCTGCGGGAGAAGCATGACCAACCATGTGTTTCCCCTGGAAACACATGAGAGAGACTGTTGATTACTAAGGGACATTAACACTGTGCGTGTGGTGTTTGTTTCTGTTTGGTGTGTGGGGTGTGTGTGTGTGTGTTTTCGTTTTGTGTGAGTGTGGTTGTTGTGTTTTGTTTCTGTTTGTGTGTGTGTGTGTTTCGTTTTGTGTGAGTGTGTGTTTCGATTTGTGTGTGTGGTGTGTGTGTGTTTCGTTATGTGTGGTGTTTGTGTTTGTTTTATCTGTGGCAAGTGATCGTGTCTGTGAGAGTGTAATCCGGTGTTGATTGGTGATGGGAACAGTTATCTATCCCTTTAGACACGCTCCCAAACACATTTCCTCTCCTTTGGACGCTGTGCTCTGCCGTCACGGCAATAAACACCGGGAGTGTGTGTGTGTGTTCTTCTTTCCTCACTGTTGATGGGGGTCAATACAACAGTCTACAGCTCTGCTACCTGTTTAAAGGGATGATCAATAAGATGATAAATAATCATCATGAATATCCTGTATCGGTGTCCATCAGGCAGGCTGATGGACACCGATAACCTGCGCTGTTTCACAGCACACATAGAAAAGCTGCTACTTTCTATTCCATCAAATTGCAGCGGTGTGTCCATGTGAACATGATTGTTGAGTCATATGAGAATGAATGTAAGCATATGTAACTACTAAATGTGTACACAGGATCTTCCACTGTTAGTTACCTAAGAGATACGGGGTAATGTGATGTGGAGAAGAACCTTAATGAGGAAATCAGTGAGTCAGATACCACTAATGAGCTGGAATGCCCTTGAACCCTCTCTATGTTATATTTCTACGTCTCCTGCGGGAGAGCCATGACCAACCATGTGTTTCCCCCTGAAACACATGAGAGAGATGTTGATTACTAAGGGACATTAACACTGTGCGTGTGTGTTTGTTTCTGTTTGTGTGTGTGTGTGTGTGTGTGTGTTTCGTTTTGTGTGAGTGTGTGTGTGTTTGTTTCTGTTTGTGTGTGTGTGTGTTTCGTTTTGTGTGAGTGTGTGTTTCGATTTGTGTGTGTGTGTGTGTGTGTTTCGTTATGTGTGTGTTTGTGTTTGTTTTATCTGTGGCAGTGATCGTGTCTGTGAGTGTAATCCGGTGTTGATTGTGATGGGAACATTATCTATCCCCTTAGACACGCTCCCAACACATTTCTCCTTTGGAACGCTGCTGCTCTGCCGTCACGGCAATAAACACCGGGAATTCACTCCGACACACAAGACCCCCAGGGCAGGATTTAGGAAAAAGAGATTGCTATATTTCTGTTACCCTAACACACACATAATATCAGCAGGCAGGATTTGGGAAACAGAGAACACAGGATTCTAATTCTCTCTAGCAGAGAGACAGAGCAGCAGACACAGGTGTACATGTGTTTGTGTTCTAGCAGAGAGACAGAGCAGCAGACACAGGTGTACATGTGTTTGTGAACACAAACACACATGTACACCTGTGTCTGCTGCCTGTCTCTCTGCTAGAACACAAACACATGTACACGTGTCCCATTCAACTGTTAGAACAACGTCTTGCTGCTCTTGTCTCTCTCTAGAACACAAACACATGTAACACCTGTGTCTGCTGCTCTTCTCCTCTGCTAACAACAAACACATGAACGCTGTGTCT
Source organism: Salvelinus sp. IW2-2015 (assembly GCF_002910315.2). Lineage (NCBI taxonomy): Eukaryota > Metazoa > Chordata > Actinopteri > Salmoniformes > Salmonidae > Salvelinus > Salvelinus sp. IW2-2015. Next base: position 54,438 of record NW_019943360.1, on the reverse strand, counting down.
GTGCTGCTCTGTCTCTCTCTGCTAAGAAAATTCAGGCCTCTCTGTTGCGACACAACACATGTACACCTGTGTCTGCTGCTCTGTCTCTCCTGCTAGAACACCAAGAACACATGTACACCTGTGTGTCTCTGCTTGTCTCTCTGCTAGAAACCAAACACATGTACACCTGTGTTGCTGCCTCTGATCTCCTGCTAGAACACAAACACATGTACACCTGTGTCTGCTGCTCTGTCTCTCTGACTAGAACACAAAACACATGTACACCTGTGTTCTGCTGCTCTTCTCTCATGCTAGAACAGCAAAACACATGTACAACCTGTGTCGCTGCTCTGTCTCTCTGCTAGAACACAAATCACATGTACACCTGTGGCTTTGCCCGCTCTGTCTCCTCTCTAGCAGAAGAATGTTAGAATCCTGTGTTCTCTGTTTCCCAAATCCTTGCCTTGCTGATATTATGTGTGTGTTAGGGTAACAGAAATATAAGCA
>NW_019943360.1:43205-53752 GCF_002910315.2 Salvelinus sp. IW2-2015 | reverse complement strand
TCTAGCAGAGAGACAGAGCAGCAGACACAGGTGTACATGTGTTTGTGTTCTAGCAGAGAGACAGAGCAGCAGACACAGGTGTACATGTGTTTGTGTTCTAGCAGAAAGGTTCCCATGCTTTTTCCGTTTCCAACCCAGGGATTGGATAAGGCCTCACACATGACTGGTTTTAAAGGCATGTGATAGCTTTGGATCCTCCTTCCCAACCCAGGAAGTCAGCAACTGAGTGCCAAAATCATAAATAAAACACCATCAATAACAAACCCGTCCTCCCCTGAATGGCTTGTGGGAGGATTACAGAGATAAATCAGTAAAGAGTGTCCGTTCAACATATAAAATCACATTTTATTTGTCATATGTGCCAAATACAACAGGTGTAGGTAGACTTAACCGTGAAAGGCTTACTTATAATCCCTTAACCAACAATGCAGTTCAAGAAATAGAGGGCAATGTAAGGGACAATGTAAATAGTCTGGGCCATTTGATTAATTGTTCAGCTGTCTTATGGCTTGGAGGTAAAACCTGTTACGGAGCCATTTGAACCTAGACTTGCCACTCCGGTACCGCTTGCCGTGCGGAAGCAGAGAGAACAGTCTATGACTTGGGTGACTGGAGTCTTCGACCATATTTTGGGCCTTCCTCTGACACAGTCTAGTATATAGGTCCTGGATGGCAGGAAGCTTGGCCCCAGTGATGTACTGGGCCGTACACATTACCCTCTGTAGCGCCTTACGGTCGGATGCCGAGCAATTGCATTACCAGGTGGTGATGCAACCGGTCAGGATGCTCTCAATGGTGAAGATGTCAAAATATTTGAGGATCTGAGGACCCAAGCCAAATCATTTCAGTCTCCTGAAGGGGAAAAGGTGTTGTCGTGGCCTCTTCACAACTGTCTTGGTGTGTTTGGACCATGATCATTTGTTGAAACTCTCGACCCGCTCCACTACAGCCCCGTCAATGTGAATGGGGGAGTGTTCRGCCCTCCTTTTCTTGMAGTCCAMGATCAGCTCCTTTGTCATACACTCATCTGTTAAACTTCAGGAAGAGAGAGARATGAGAGAGAGGAGAGGAGAGAGGGATAACCTTGGACTGATCGGAAGAGGATTGGGGAACAAGTTTCAGCCGAAAACTCATTGCTCTAAGAACTCACACTCTCACAAAGTTACACACACACACAAGCCACAAACACACTACATGATTAAACACATCTTGCACACGACACACACAACACAGGCTGTCCATGTTGAACACAACAGACACAGCACTACTACACGATTACATATGTGGGACACACATCACAGCAACAGCAACAACACAGCTACTACACACACAGGCGACACATGCATGGTTTTCGTGTCGCTGAGGTGTCACGTCCGGACACACACAGTCTGATGTTTGTGACACACACGAGGGTGTGCTACTGTTCATTAACACACACTCATAATAATGCCTTTTTTAGAAAAGCGAAATGGACATTTTGGAAGGTGATACGCGTTTTGCGTCTCAGTTGTGAAATATAATTTAACAACCAATAAATAGGAATGCGGGTCATTTGAAAGGGTAATTGTTAAATTAATCATATGCATCAAGAGCCACTTTGCTGTATTCCGAAGGATGAGTTTAGATGAGGTACGAGGAGGGGCAACACCAAACACAACACAGCTGATGCAAAAATGCAAAACGTATTGTTACTGCAGTGAGGAAAGGAGGGGAGAAAGAGGAGCAGCCTGGGAGAGGAATTGAGAAGGGAGGAGACAGAGAGGAGAAGGGGAGGAGAGGGGGAAAAGAAAAGGGAGGAGAAGAGAGGGGAATGAGAGGGAGGAGAAGAAGGGGAGGAGAGGTTGAAGTGAGGGGAAATAGAAGAGAGGAATGAGAGGGGAGGAGAGTAGGAAGGGAGGAGAGGGGGAGGAGCAGAAGGAATGAGAGGGGGAAGGAAGAGAGGGAGAGAGGGGGGAGAAGATAAGGGAATAGAGGGGAGGAGAGGAGAGGAGAGGGGAGGAGAGGGATGATAAGAGAGAGGAGGGAAGAGCGAGGAGGAGAAGATTCGAGGAGGGGGAAGGAGAGGAGAGGAGAAAGTGGGGAGGAAAGGAGAGGAGAGGGAAAGGAGAAGAGAAGAGAGGAGAGGTGAGTGAAGGAGAAGAGAAAATAGTGAGGAGAAGAGAGGGGAGGAGAAGAGAGGGAGGAGGTGAGAGGGAGGAGAGGGAAGGAGACTAGAGAGGAGGAGAAGAGATGGGAGGAGAGGGTAGAAGAAGACGGTGGAGGAGAGGGATGGAGAAGAGGGGAGGAGAAGAGAGGGGGAGGAGAGGAGGAGAGGTGGGGAGTAGAAGGAGGGGAGGAGAAGAGAGGGGAGGAGTAGGGTAGGGAGGAGAAGAGCGGGGAGGAGAAGAGAGTGGAAGGAAGAGCGGGGAGGAGAAGAGGGGGAAGGACTCGAAGCGAGGGGAGAAGAGGGGAGGAGAAGAGAGGAGGGAGGAGAGGGAAAGGAGAACAGAGAGGGGAAGAGAGGGGAGGGAAGGAGAACAGAGGGGAAGAGAGGGGAGGAAGAGAGGCGAGGAGAGGGGAGGAGAGGGAAGGAGAGGAGACAAGAGGGGAAGAGAGGGAGGAGAAGAGAGGGAGGAGAGGGAGGAAGGGAAGGAGAGGAGACAAGAGGGGAGAGAAGAGAGGGAGGAGAAGAGAGGGGAGGAGAGGAGGAGCGAGCGGGGAGGAGAGGTGAGGGGCAGGAGACAAGAGGGGAAGAGAGGTGAGGGGAAGAGAGGGGAGAAGAGAGGGGAGGAGAGGAGGGGAGCGGGAGGAGAGTGGAGGAGAGTGCGTGTTTCTTGTGGGAGAGGCAGATACAATTGAAGTCGGAAGTTTACATACTTCTAAGCCAAATACATTGAAACTAAGGTTTTCCACAATTCCTGACATTTAATCCTAGTTAAAATTCCCTCTTAGGTCAGTTACGATCACCACTTTATTTTAAGAATGTGAAATGTCAGAATAATAGTAGAGAGAATGATTTATTTCAGCTTTAATTCATGTTAATCACATTCACAGTGGGTCAGAAGTTTACATAACCTCAATTAGTATTTGGTAGCATTGCCTTTAAATTGTTTAACTTGTGTCAAACGTTTTGGGTAGTCTTCCACAAGCTTCCCACAATAAGTTGGGTGAATTTTGGCCCATTCCTCCTGACAGAGCTGGTGTAACTGAGTCAGGTTTGTTGGCATCCTTGCTCGCACACGCTTTTCAGTTCTGCCCACACATTTTCTATAGGATTGAGGTCAGGGCTTTGTGATAGACACTCCAATACCTTGAGTTTGTTGTCCTTAAGCCATTCTGCCACAACTTTGGAAGTATGCTTGGGGTCAATGTCCATTTGGAAGACCCATTTGTGACCAAGCTTTAACTTCCTGACTGATGTCTTGGGATGTTGCTTCAAAATATCCACATAATTTTCCAACCTCATGATGCCATCTATTTTGTGAAGTGCACCAGTCCCTCCTGCAGCAAAGCACCCCCAAAACATGATGCTGCCACCCCCGTGCTTCACGGTTGGGATGGTGTTCTTTGGTTTGCAAGCCTCACCCTTTTTCCTCCAAACATAACGATGGTCATTATGGCCAAACAGTTCTATTTTTGTTTCATCAGACCAGAATACATTTTTTCAAAAGGTATGATCTTTGTACCCATGAGCAGTTGCAAACCGCAGTCAGGTTTTTTTATGGCGGTTTTGTAGCAGTGGCTTCTTCCTTGCTGAACGGCTTTTCAGGTTATGTCGATATAGGACTCGTTATTCTGTGGAAATAGATCGTTTTGTACCTGTTTTCTCCAGCATCTTCACAGGGTCTGGGATTGATTTGCACTTTTCGCACCAAAGTACATTCATCTCTAGGAGACAGAATGCATCTCATTCCTGAGCGGTATGACGGCTGCGTGGTCCCATGGTGTTTTATAATTGCATACTATTGTTTGTATAGATGAACGGGGTACCTTCAGGCATTTGGAAATTGCTCCAAAGGATGAACCAGACTTGTGGAGGACTACAATTTTTTTCTGAGGTCTTGGCTGATTTCTTTTGATTTTCCCATGATGTCAAGCAAATAGTCACTGAGTTTGAAGGTAGGCCTTGAACTACATCCACAGGTACACCTCCAATTGACTCAAATGATGTCAATTAGCCTATCAGAAGCTTCTAAAGCCAAGCTATCCCAAAGCTGTTTAAAACCTCTTTGGGATAGAGGGCAGTATTTGGAAGTTTGGATGAATGAGGTGCCCAAAGTAACCTGCCTGTTACTCAGGCCCAGAAGCTGGGATATGCATATGCATTGTGGATTTGGATAGAAAACACTCTAAAGTTTCCAAAACTTTTAAAATAATGTCTGTGAGTATATCTGAGAAAAATCTAACAAGGAAGTGGGAATTCTGAGGTTTGTAGTTATCAAGTGAATTCCCATCAAATATCCAGTGTCTGTGGGGTCAGATTGCACTTCCTATGGCTTCCAGTAGATGTCACCAGTCTTTAGAAGTTGTTTCAGGCTTCTATTGTGAAAGGGGAGAGAATAAGAGCACTCAGAGTAAGTGGCTCAGCTGAAAGCCATGAGTTGTTTATCGCGCATGGCCATGAGTGCGAGGTTCGTTCATTTTCCTTTCTAATGAAAACCGTATTATCCGGTTGAAACATTATTGAATATTCATGATAAAAACACCCTAAGGTTTGATTAGAAAGAWCGTTTGACATGTTTCTACGAACTTTAATGGAACTTTTTTGACTGTTCGTCTGAATGTTGTGCCCGCGCTTTGTGCATATGGATTACTGAACTAAACGCGCAAACAAAAAGGAGGTTTTTGGACAAAAATATAAACTTTATCGAACAAAACAAACATTTATTGTGTAACATGGAGTCCTGGGAGTGCCACCAGATGAAGATCATCAAAGGTTAGTGATTAATGTTAAAACTTCTCACGAGTCAGCAACCCTGATCCGGTAGCACCCCCCAACTCACCCCACTGATTAGCACAGATAGCATAGCGTCACAAGTAACTTGTAGCATCTAAATATCATTAAATCACAAGTCCAAGACACCAGATGATAGATACAGGTCTTGTGAATAAAGCCACCATTTCAGATTTTTAAAATGTTTTACAGGGAAGACAGAATATGTAAATCTATTAGCTAACCACGTTAGCGGAGGACACGATATTTTTACCAGGCAGATTCGGCTAGGCGCCCACGTCCAGTTCACATGCACAACAGATATGATATAAAATCGTAAATTGGGTCTTACTATGGCTGATCTTTCATCAGAATGTTGATCAAAAAGATCTGCACAAAAAGGACTCGAAACACCAAAGAGAAGATCCTGCACAAAACAGGACTCGAAACACCAAAAGAGAAGATCCTGCACAAAACAGGACTCGAAAACACCAAAAGAGAAGATCCTGCCACAAAACAGGACTCGAAACACCAAAAGAGAAGATCCTGCAACAAACAGGACTCGAAACACCAAAAGAGAAGATCCTGCACAAAACAGGACTCGAAACACCAAAAGAGAAGATCCTGCACAAACAGGACTCGAAACACCAAAAGAGAAGATCCTGCACAAACCAGGACTCGAAACACCAAAAGAGAAGATCCTGCACAAAACAGGACTCGAAACACCAAAAGAGAAGATCCTGCACAAAACAGGACTCGAAACACCAAAAAGAGAAGATCCTGCCAAAAACAGGACTCGAAACACCAAAAGAGAAGATCCTGCACAAAACAGGACTCGAAACACCAAAAAGAAGATCCTGCACAAAACAGGACTCGAACAACCAAAGAGAAGATCCTGCACAAAACAGGACTCGAAACACAAAAAGAGAAGATCGGCACAAAACAGGACTCGAAACACAACAAAGAGAAGATCCTGCAACAAAACGGACTCGGAACACCAAAAGAGAAGATCCTGCACAAAACAGGACTCGGAAACACAAAAGAGAAGATCCTGCACAAAACAGGACTCGGAACACCAAAAGAGAAGATCCTGCACAAAACAGGACTCGGAACACACAAAAGAGAAGATCCTGCACAAAACAGGACTCGAAACAACACCAAACATAGTGTTCTCAATCTTTTCTGTCAGTCCTTGGCAAGGTGTTGTAAAACACTTGATTAAGTGTTATGTTTAAAAACATCTCAGGATGATATCTTCCAGGAATCCTGATCACCAACAGCCATTATAATTTTGGACACATGACTTATCTAACTCTTCATGAGCTGTTTCATGTGAACATTTTGAATGATACCTCCTGTAAATTGTGCCCTCTTAATGAACTGGTACCTTTTTACACATGTTTGTGGAAATGCCTTCTGGTCTATATTCTGGGATAAAGTAGATTCAACCTTGTTGTTGTCAGAGAATATTCCTGCCTCTCCTATTGTTTCACTTTGAAATGATTTCTCTGTACTTAATTAATCTCTCTGTCAGAAGCACATTCTTCTTGCTGGCCTAACGGCTGGAAAATGTTTTATAGCAGTACGATGGATGCCTCCATTTTTTTGGATGTCATTTATATGGGAGCTGTCTACCTCTCGACTCACAGAGCTAAAGAAGACACTTTGAACCAATGGATTCTTGGTAAAAAACACTTTGTGATGTGCTGCTTAGATTTGTGATATTTTTGTTATTTTTAATTGTAACCATGTATATTTATTTTAATTTGATCCCTTAGATCCTCAGGTTGGGTGGGATTGTGATGAGGGGCGGAGGGGGGGGGGGGGGGTAACATCATGTTATATGTATTTATGTTTGCTGTCAATTATTATTATCTAAATCAAACAAACATTTGATCAGGAAAAAAAAACATTTCAGGATGATGTGTTTCAGTACTCCAAGTTGTTGGCAGTTCAGTTGCCATTAGTTTAACTTCTACGAATCACTTCATTTTAATTGTGCAGGAGTTACTGTAAATGAATCTTGTAATTTTACTGTTCAATCATCCAGTATTCTGTAATAGAAATAAGGCCATGCTTATAAAATGGCTGCCACTGCCACTGCTCTCAACAACACACTTGTACTTTAATCCTACTACTATTTCATACCTATAGTTGAAGTTCGAAAGTTTACATACACTTAGGTTGGAGTCATTAAAACTCGTTTTTCAACCACTCACCAACTTTCTTGTTGTAATCCAACCACAGTGTCTGATTTATGTAGAAAAGGTTTATGGCGAAAGCACAAAAAACATACAGACATTTCCAGCCAGGAGAGTGTCACAAAAGTCAGAAATAGCGTAACCTTTGAGAATACAGGGTAATTTTTTCGCTTTAAGCATAATTTGCTCTACAGATTATAAACTGTCTTTATCATTAAGCTCTTATTATATCTTAGATATGTACATTGAATCAATACCGCATATGGAGATAGAAACAAATCTCTAGTTTCTAAATCCGTTTCAATTTTGTCTCTGAGTGAATACAGAAGTTCATTAGAAGGGCAGGCTGTTCCATGACAAGAACATGAAAAGTAAATGATGTGTTATGCTGGCGTTATCAGAGTTTAGCTGATATGAATAGGTCGTTGCGAGCGCGCACTATGTACCAGAAAATACACTCGATATCTACTTTCCTCTGGTTGTCAAGCATGCGCTCAGGAGAGAGAAATTCTTTTGCATTTTAATTCTGGGGACAGGAGCGTAGAATATAGAGTAATGCCAATTCTTTTGGCTCTGTGAAGACGCTCGAAATCATTGTTTTACTGAATGTGCATCGTTAATTTGGAGGCTGCCGTTTGGTGTCAAGCCTGTCTTGGCGTGGTCGCTTAGTAGGTATGCAAACTATACTCCGTGTCGAATTTTGTTTTGATACATGTGAAACATCATTCTACGTGAATGTAATGTTTGACCCCCACATTGCTTAGGACTGGTATATTCAGATTATGTTGGTGGATGCAGAATTATTTGAATTTCTTCACTGTCTGGGTGTGATATGTCTGATGTTGTTCCGGCTGTACCGTTTGGTTCGACTTGTTATTTTTACGTGTGTGAGGATCTAATTTCCGTGTTGCTGCGATTGCTTTCCGGCTGATGTCCTGTTTCCGGCTGTTACGCAGTGATTTTCTTTTGGGTGGTTCGGGGCTCCTGTTTTGTTGAAAATGGCAGTGGGAAAAATGATCTTACTATTTTTTGTGATGACGTGAACCGAACCGCGTCCTGTACTATCTCATGATGGCTTGAGCACTGATAGGACACTTTTCTTTGATTTCACTGTTGTGTCCCTGATGAGATAAGATCAGCGCATAGTAACCAATTTTACGATTTTATATTCTATATCTGTTGTGCATTGTGAACTTGGAGGTGGGGCCTTGGCTAGAGCCGGAAGATTGCCTTGTCGTCAATATTATATATCTGGGTTGTCTCCGAGCTCTGTTTTGTGCGGTACTCGCTAAGATCGTGGTTAGCCTATATTAGATTTTACAGGGTTTCTGTCTTTTCCGACGTTGCTGTATGAAACATGTTATAGAACATCGTGATATGGTGGTTTTTATTCACAGACTGTATTCTATAGGATGTGTGTCTTGAGCTTGTGATTTAACTGATGTTTTTGATGACTCACGATAGTTTACTTTGGTATCTCTATGGGTTTCTATTCTGGAATCAGGTTTTGTGGGTTGTAGCTATGATCTTGGGGTGCTTTATTTATGGTAGGGGTTGCGTTGACTCGGAGGTAGTTTTTAACATGTATATTGTGACAGCGATGCTTTCTGACTGATGATGTTTCTCTGGCAATGTCCTGTGTTGTGCACTTTGTGCAGCAGGACTTTTCTTCATGCTTTTGGCTAGTTTCGTAATGAATTTTGTGAGTGTCTTTTGTTTGGTTTTTCGAGTACAAGTTATATTGTGCATGTTTTTCTTTTGGTGTTTCCGAGTACATGTAATTTGGTGCAGGATCCCTTCTTTTTGGGTGTTCGATGCTTTGCTGTCGTTTAGGGGTTGGTGCAGGTTTACTAGTCTTATATCCAGGGATGGCACAAAGCGTCGGCGCTAAATGTCATAGACTGTTGTGGGTGCGAACGATTTCTCTATTTAAGTAAGTTCAGATTCATTAAAGGTTCGTTAGTAAACATGTTCAACGTTTCTTTCTAAAATTCAACTTAGGGTTGTTTTTTTATCTATGAAATATTCATGAATGTTTCAACCGGGTATAATACGGTGTTTCATTAGAAATGGAAAAATACGAATCGAACCTCGTCACTTCATGTGGGTCATTGCGCGTGATAATCAAGCGTCACAGGTATCGGCTTTCATTGCTGCTGAGCTTGGTAGTTTTCACTGCGTGTAGTTCGCTGTTTTTGTGGCTTATGCTCTTCTTCCTTTTGGTCGTATTCAGTCTATATGTAAGGCTTGAAGAGAAGTCTACAACTTTTCTTAGAAGTGTTTGAGCTGGGTCGTAGTTTATGTCGCTAGAACTTTGCGTATATGCGCGCATTAGATTTGTCAAGTGCTATTTTGTGACGGATTTCTCTTTTGGCTGTTGAGTCTGTTTGTGCAGAGATAGAATGGATATTCGCTTTGATGGTATATCGTACAAGCTTGATTGTAGCAGATCTTCTAATTTTTGCATAGTAGTTGTTTCGTCACTTACTAAAGTCTAAACACGAATTATGTATCTCTTTATCTGAATATATTTTCTCGTTGTAAGTAATTAGAATGATCCATTTTGTTCTGGATTTAGATATACTCATGTCATGTATTAGTAGCATTAATGGTAATTTTTATAAAGGTTTATTGTTGTGTATGTTTTTTTTGTCTTTATATGAATAACTTTTAGGCAAGTGATTATAATCAGTCTATCCATATCCACATGAGTTGTAGACATGCCATAAATTTTCGTCATATTTCATTTTTGCCAAGTCATGCTCGGGATCAGATAGTTAGTACCGCATAGTTTATTTAGGATATTTGTGCTTAGCGATTCTTATTGTGGTCAAATCCGATCATATCAATAAATCTTTGCTCAACAACCTTCAATCTGTTTTTCCCACTCTTCTCCATTCTCGTCTGATCAATCAGAACTGGTATGAAATATTATTTTAAAAATGCTGCAAGTGTTTCAATGACTTGCAATGCATTTTTAAAATATATTTATGACAGTTTCTGGGAATGACAGACGGCGATTGGCAGATGGTGGAATCAGACTTTGTTAATGGTGTTGAGAGCAGAGAACTGATCCCTGGATCTACTCGGTCGGGGAGAGGGCTGATCGTGTTAACTGGTTGCTCTTAGAGGTTTTAAAAAACAGGGTTTGGCAGATACACGGGCTCTTGGGCAACAAGTTGCCCACCTTCAAGTTAATAAAAGAGTCTTAGTCTGTGTTGGGCTTGATGTTATTGAATGGTATTTGAAATGCCTAACTCCAGAATAGAAAACTCCCTCTCCATCTTTGAGTATTGGAGGGTTCTCGCAGTTCAGCTTGTTGTGTGGATGTTAGTCGGAGTTGTCGATAGGAGCCTTTTAATGTGAAAGTACTCATTTTTGGTGGAATTCTACCACTCAATGTCAAATGTGTACTATGTTTTGGCCTTTATTGA
>NW_019943360.1:6984-43180 GCF_002910315.2 Salvelinus sp. IW2-2015 | reverse complement strand
GGTGATAGGTTGTCTCAAAGAGAGTGAAAGGCAATATTTGAACCAGACTTAACAAACGTATTCAAAATTAAGGAGACAGCAGCAGAGAGAGCGCGAGAGAGAGATATCTATATTTTAGTTATATTTTTTAGTTTACCTTTCACTACTTAGTAATACAGATAATTAAGCCTGACTACAAACGGCAGGAATGCTATTATGTTAGCTAGCTGGCTAAGGCTATCCAATACTGCAACTCTTCCAAGTCAAGATAAGCTTTTGGTTTTATTAAATTTATTGCCACCGGGGCTGCTAAACTGCTGACTGTACACTTTATTGCTGATTGCACACATGTATTGGATTGTGGGTTTACTAAAGTGTAAGTTCTAGTTTGTTTATCTATTACATCTCAGGTAAGATTAGCTGCTGCTTGGAAGCAGCTAATGGAGATCTCTAGCCTGGTCACAGACAGCTGTTGTGTTGGTTACTGAAGTCTACAAGAGAAGGGAAAAGGTGAAAGGATCGAGAGCGCCTCGATGTGAGAAGAAAAATTATAGAACGAGCAAAGCAAAGCAAAAAATTATAGAACGAGCAACCTGTTTATGCGGGTGAACAGGGGTGTGTTGTTTGTGCCGATCTGTTGCAAAACATTTCTTAACGGGCTCAAACGGAACGAAACATGGAGAACCTACCTGAATTTGTCTAATAGAAACATTTTTGGGGGACAAATGATTACACCCCATACTAGCTAGATGCCAGGCAAGAGTGTGCAAGGCAGTAGATGAATGTGTCACTATCTGTCACCTGATTACAACAATTTTTCTCTCGACCTGGTGCAACCTACATTATAAACTTTAATTTGTGAGCTAATTTGCAGCAAACTCATGACATAGCTGTTATGGCTGCAGGGGGCGTATTGGAAAAAACTGGAAAAATATGTGCCAATTTTCAAACGGCCTCTTAATCAATTTTTGCTCTTACATATGCATATTAATATAATATTGGATAGAAAACAATCTCTAGTTTCTAAAACCGTTCTTAAATTTTTTCTCTGAGTGGTACAGAAGTCATTTGGCAGCACTTTCCCTGAGCCAAGTAAGTAGAATGTCCAAAATCTATGCTCGCTTCAACGTTATGCCTATACATGGTCATTATACGTAAGACCCTACGTACACTCCGTACGCCTTGCTCCTGGGTGTCAGAGGGTATATGAGAGAAGAAATTTAGTGTATCTTGTTCAGAGGTTGAATAAGAGCTATTTCTTTGACGTGACGACCACTTCCGGAAGTCTCGAAGCGCGCGTCTTGGGAGTGTATTGTGTTCTGTTTTGCTGCTGTTTGTGACGGGAACAATCTCCCGGCTGGGTTTTTTTTTATTTGAGATAAATGAGACCATATCATCGTAATGTATGTTTTTTCAATATAGTTTAATCAGATTATTTGATTTTTTCGGGAGTTTTGCGTGTCTGTTGTCTCTGACTTTTTTAACGTTGGACAAATCCGTGCCAGTCGACCAGTGCCAATGCTAAGTGAGAAGGGAAAGTTGCCTCCTGACTCAGAAACAACGAACTCATCTGGACAAAGGACACCCTGATCAACATTCTGATGAAAGATCAGCCAAAGTAAGACCCAATTTTAATGTGTTATTTCTATATATCTGTCGTGCATGTCAACTAGCTGTGCGGCCTCAAGTGTGTCTGGCTATTTGTGGCTATGCTAACATAGCGCTACATTTTGTTTTCGCTGTAAAAACATTTAATAAATCGGAAATATTGTCTGAATCACAAGAATCCTGTCTTCAATTGCTGCACAGTATGTATTTCTCAGATATGTTTTATGATGAGTAATTAGTTATTTGACGTTGGTGTCTGTAAATGTTATGGCTGCTTTCGGTGCAATTTTCTCGATTGTAGGCTGAAATGTAATTTAGATTTATACCATAAATATGCACATTTTTCAAAAAAACATATGCTATACAATAAATATGTTATCAGACTGTCATCTTATGAAGTTGTTTCTTGTTAGTGGCTATATATCTTTATTTTTGTCGAATTAGTGATAGCTTAGTGACGGAGTAAAAAACTGATGGAGTTAGAAAAGTGCTCTCTTTTGCTGACGTGGTTTAGCTAATAGCATTTACATATTTTGTCTTCCCTGTAAACATTTTAAAAATCGGACATGTTGGCTTGATTCACAAGAGTGTCTACCTTTCATATGCTGTATTGGACTTGTTAATGTGTGAAAGTTAAATATTTTAACAAACTAGATTTTGAATTTCGCGCCCTTAGAACTTCGAGCTGGATGTTGTCATAAGTGTACCTGTGTCGGGATTGCAGCCCAAAGAAGTTAAACCTATCGCTGTTACGTGAGGCTGGCTGAAAATAATATGAATGAGGAAAACAAGGATAGTTGAAATCATTGTGTTAAAAGTTAAGAGTTATCTTAACACTCAAGAGATGTGATCTAGAGGTTCATTAGGAATGGAAGACCTTAACTCAATTTATAGTAGGCTGAGACAGGGTTAAACTGATGGAGTTTTCCACAGATTGGGAGGAGCCTCATGTCTATTGTCTTATTTGCAGGTAGATTTTTTATAATGGTTTGTTTCATTATCTGCGTTTTTTGAAATGTACATTGATTGTTTTTGATCTATGCTTCACAGAGATAAGAAACATTTTAAAAAAAATCTAAACTAATCCAATCTGAAGTGGTTCGATTCTCTAGCAACCGGCAGTCAGATAGTTGTTCCAGTTTGGTGTAGGTTGGTCTATATTTTCCTTCCCTAATCTGACAGGCATTCTAAATACAAGTTGTGAGTGATATCACATTGCAAAAAACCATAATGTGAAACAATGAGAGATGTTTAAAACAGGCTTTACACACTTATAACTCAAAGAAAGTAAACTAAAGACACATGTACTTGCTGTAGTTGACTGTTAACTCAAAAACACGCAGCAAAGTGTACAATGGCAATGGTGTTAAACACACAAAATAGTCTTAAAGTTGACTCCACACACTGTAAAAATAGAAAGTCTCAAAACACTATGATTGTGAATGAAACCATGAAAGTAGCCGAGATCTGGGTTTTGGAGGGTTTTTAAATGTCAACCCAATGTAAGTGTTTTAATGCACATAATGTGATTTAAAACAGAAACGATGTACACTGAAACAACCAAAGTAATTCTTAAACCAGGATATTGGTGTTTTTAAGAGTGTTGTGATTATTTTTTTGAGGGTTTCAGTGCATGTAAAAGGCAGCATCAAACACACCAAACTGTGTTTCTCATACAATCAATGGTTTAGAAATGCAATGTTGGCCTCCTCCGAGTGGGGCAGCGGTCCAAGGCACTGCACCGCAGTGCTTTCGGCGTCACTACAGACATGGGTTCGATCCCGGGCTGTGTCGCAGCCGGCCGTAACCGGGTGACCATGAGGCAGCGAACATTTGGCTCAGCGTCGTCCTGGTTAGGGGAGGGTTTGGCGGCCGGGATGTCCTTGTCCCATCGCGCTCTAGCAACTCCTGTGCAGGCGCGGGCGCAATGCACGCTGACAGGTAGCAGTTGTACGTGACCTGCCATGTGTTAGCTGCTTGCCGACCTCATACGCGTGATGGCGTGGCTCCTGCATGTTCAAGAAGCAGTTGACTTGGCAGGGTTGTTTGTGTTTCAGAGATCGCAGGCTCTCGACCATCGCCTCTCCCGAGTCCGTACGAGATGTTGCAGAGCAAACGGGACAAGACTTGTAACTACCGAACTTGGATATCACGAAAAGGGAGTCAAAAATTATAAATTTGAAAAATTGCAATGGTTAATAGCCACATAATTTATTGATGGAATTCCACCTAATGATACTTTTCATAAATGTTTACCAACTCCCCACACAGCTACACTGCGAGAAATTGTTCTGGGTGAATTGAAATTGACTCAAAAAAAGCAACCACACACATACTTTATTAAAATGAATGCAAGTTGTGCAGAGCCGTGGTTAGCGATAAAGCAACCAGTTTAGACACGTCAGCCCTCTCTCCCACCGAAGACCAGGATCAGTTCCCTGCTCCAACCATTCAATCTGTTCTTTCCCACCTATCTCCATCCCGTCTGTCATTTCAGAACTGTCATAAAATATATTTTAAAAATGCAGCAGTCATTGAAACGACTTGCATGCATTTTTTAAAATATATTTCATGACAGTTCTGAAATGACAGACGGATGGAGATAGGGGAGAAAGAATGAGATGGTTGGTTGAGCAGATTGTTAATTTCATTGACCAAAATAATCAAAAAATATCCAAATAAAAATGTGCTGAATCATTGAGGAATGCAAAAAAGAAAAATTAGGGATTGAACTCATGGAAGTCTTTGGATTTAATCACCTTGCATTTCATATAAAGACAAAAAAAATACAAACTTATAAAATGGCGATTGATCAAATACATACATTTCAGACAAAGGTTTCTAATTCTTCACGGGAAAGGATTCAAAAGATCATAATGGTGTTTAGAGGCTTTAGAGTGACGAAACAACACCAAAAGAGAAGATCCTGCACAAAAACAGGACTCGAAACACCAAAAGAAGATCCTGCACAAACAGGACTCGAAACACCAAAAGAGAAGATCCTGCACAAAACAGGACTCGAAACACCAAAAGAGAAGATCCTGCACAAAACAGGACTCGAAACACCAAAAGAGAAGATCCTGCACAAAACAGGACTCGAAACACCAAAAGAGAAGATCCTGCACAAAACAGGACTCGAAACACCAAAAGAGAAGATCCGCACAAAACAGGACTCGAACACAAAAAGAGAAGATCCTGCACAAAACAGGACTCGAAACACCAAAAGAGAAGATCCTGCACAAAACAGGACTCGAAACACCAAAAGAGAAGATCCTGCACAAAACAGGACTCGAAACACCAAAAGAGAAGATCCTGCACAAAACAGGACTCGAAACACCAAAAGAGAAGATCCTGCACAAAACAGGACTCGAAACACCAAAAGAGAAGATCTCTGACAAAACAGGACTCGAAACACCAAAGAGAAGATCCTGCACAAAACAGGACTCGAAACACCAAAAGAGAAGATCCTGCCACAAAACAGGACTCGAAAACCCAAAAGAGAAGATCCTGCACAAAACAGGACTCGAAACACCAAAAGAGAAGATCTGCACAAAACAGGACTCGAAACACCAAAAGAGAAGATCCTGCACAAAACAGGACTCGAAACACCAAAAGAGAAGATCCTGCACAAAACAGGACTCGGAACACCAAAAGAGAAGATCCTGCACAAAACAGGACTCGGAACACCAAAAGAGAAGATCCTGCACAAAACAGGACTCGGAACACCAAAAGAGAAGATCCTGCACAAAACAGGACTCGGAACACCAAAAGAGAGATCCTGCACAAAACAGACTCGGAACACCAAAGAGAAGATCCTGCACAAACAGGACTCGAACCCAACATAGTTCTCAATCTTTTCTGTCAGTCCTTGCAAGGTGTTGTAAAACACTTGATTAAGTGTTATGTTTCAAAACATCTCAGGATGATATTTCCAGGAATCCTGATCACCAACAGCCATTATAATTTTGGACACATGACTTATCTAACTCTTCATGAGCTGTTTCATGTGAACATTTTGAATGATACCTCCTGTAAATTGTGCCCTCTTAATGAACCTGGTACCTTTTTACACATGGTTTGGAAATGCCTTCTGGTCTATATTCTGGGATAAAGTAGATTCAAACTTGTTGTTGTCAGAGAATATTCCTGCTCTCCTATTGTTTCACTTTGAAATGATTTCTCTGTACTTAATTAATCTCTCTGTCAGAAGCACATTCTTCTTTCTGGCCTAACGGCTGGAAAATGTTTTATAGCAGTACGATGGATGCCTCCACTTTTTTGGATGTCATTTATATGGAGGCGTTCTACCTCTCGCACTCACAGAGCTAAAGAAGACACTTTGAACCAATGGATTCTTGGTAAAAAACACTTTGTGATGTGCTGCTTAGATTTGTGATATTTGTTATTTTTTAATTGTAACCATGTATATTTATTTTAATTTGATCCCTTAGATCCTCAGGTTGGGTGGTTGTGATGAGGGGGCGGGAGGGGGGGGGGGGTAACATCATGTTATATGTATTTATGTTTGCTGTCAATTATTATTACTAAATCAAAAACATTTGATCAGGAAAAAAAAACATTTCAGGATGATGTGTTTCAGTACTCCAAGTTGTTGGCAGTTCAGTTGCCATTAGTTTAACTTCTACGAATCACTTCATTTTAATTGTGCAGGAGTTACTGTAAATGAACTCTTGTAATTTTACGTTCAATCATCCAGTATTCTGTAATAGAAATAAGGCCATGCTTATAAAAAATGGCTGCCACTGCCCTACTGCTCTACACACAACACCTTGTACTTTAATCCCTACCTACCTTTTCATACCTATAGTTGAAGTCGAAAGTTTACATACACTTAGGTTGGAGTCATTAAAACTCGTTTTTCACCACTCCACAAATTTCTTGTTTTAATCCAACCACATGGCTCGATTTCGAAAAGGCTTTATGGCGAAAGCACAAAAAACCATAACAGACATTTTCCAGCCAAGGAGAGGTGTCACAAAAGTCAGAAATAGCGTTAACCTCTTGAGAATACAGGAGGTAATATTTTCGCTTTAGCATAATTTGCTCTACAGATTTAACTGCCTCTTATTCAATCATTGCTCTTAACTATATTGCATATGAATCATACCATTGGAAAGAAGACA
Organism: Salvelinus sp. IW2-2015; assembly: GCF_002910315.2. Classification (NCBI taxonomy): domain Eukaryota; kingdom Metazoa; phylum Chordata; class Actinopteri; order Salmoniformes; family Salmonidae; genus Salvelinus; species Salvelinus sp. IW2-2015. Next base: position 36,449 of record NW_019943360.1, on the reverse strand, counting down.
ATCTCTAGTTTCTAAATCCGTTTCAATTTTGTCTCTGAGTGATACAAAAGTCATTCCAACAGCACTTTCCATGACCTAAGAACATAAAATCAAGACTGTTTAATGCTGGCTTCAAATTCGGCTTGACCCTACTATCTATGGTCGGTTCGTGCCCCCTATGACCAGAAACAACACCTCGTTCTCCTTCCTCTGGTTGTCAAAGATGACGTCAGAGGAGAAATTCTTTGTTTATACTGGGACTATACGTGAAATAGGAACCCAATTCTTTGGCCTGTGACCGACAACTTCCGGTTACTGAATCGCTCGAATTTGAGCTGCGTTGGTGTCACTGTTTTGCTGGCGTTATGTATGCAAACTATCTCCCGTCGTGTCGAAATTTTGTTTCGATACATGTGACCAATCATCTCGTATGATGTATTTTCAATATAGTTTATTCAGATTATTTGATTTGGGATTTTTCGATTGGAGGGTTTTTTTTACACCTGTCTGTACCGTTGTCGGATTGTCTATTTACGTTTTGAAGAAATTCGTGCCACTCGCGGCGCTGGTACCCTTGTGCTAAATGCAGTGGGAAAAGAACATTTCTGAACGGAACCAACGACTCATCTTGACAAAGGACATCGTTGATCATCTTCTCTTTTGGTGTTTCGAGTCCTGTTTTGTGCAGGATCTTCTCTTTTGGTGTTTCGAGTCCTGTTTTGTGCAGGATCTTCTCTTTTGGTGTTGTTTCGTCACTCTAAAGCCTCTAAACACCATTATGATCTTTTGAATCCTTTCCCGTGAAGAATTAGAAACCTTTGTCTGAAATGTATGTATTTGATCAATCGCCATTTTATAAAGTTTGTAATTTTTTTTGTCTTTATATGAAATGCAAGGTGATTAAATCCAAAGACTTCCAATGAGTTCAATCCCTAAATTTTCTTTATTTTTGCATGTCCTCAATGATTCAGCAGCATTTTTATTTGGATATTTTTTGATTATTTTGGTCAAATGAAATTAACAAATCTGCTCCAACCAACCATTCAATCTGTTTCTCCCACCTATCTCCATCCCGTCTGTCATTTCAGAACTGTCATGAAATATATTTTAAAAAATGCATGCAAGTCGTTTCAATGACTTGCATGCATTTTTTAAAATATATTTTATGACAGTTCTGAAATGACAGACGGGATGGAGATAGGTGGGAGAAACAGATTGAATGGTTGGAGCAGGGAACTGATCCCTGGTCTTCGGTGGGGAGAGGGCTGACGTGTCTAAACTGGTTGCTTTATCGCTAAACCACGGGCTCTGCACAACTTGCATTCATTTTAATAAAGTATGTGTTGGTTGCTTTTTTTGAGTCAATTTCAATTCACCCCAGAACAATTTCTCGCAGTGTAGCTGTGTGGGGGAGTTGGTAAACATTTAATGAAAAGTATCATTAGGTGGAATTCCATCAATAAATTATGTGGCTATTAACCATTGCATTTTTCATTATAATTTTTTGACCCCTTTTTCGTGATATCCAATTGGTAGTTACAGTCTTGTCCCGTTGCTGCAACTCTCGTACGGACTCGGGAGAGGCGATGGTCGAGAGCCATGCGATCTCTGAAACACAAAACCCTGCCAAGTTCAACTGCTTCTTGACACAGTGCCCGCTTAACCCGGAAGCCAGCCTCACCAATGTGTCGGAGGAAACACCGTACAACTGGCTACCGTGTCAGCGTGCATTGCGCCCGGCCTGCCACAGGAGTTGCTAGAGCGCGATGGGACAAGGACATCCCGGCCGGCCAAACCCTCCCCTAACCAGGACGACGCTGAGCCAAATGTTCGCTGCCTCATGGGTCACCCGGTTACGGCCGGCTGCGACACAGCCCGGGATCGAACCCATGTCTGTAGTGACGCCGAAAGCACTGCGGTGCAGTGCCTTGGACCGCTGCCCCACTCGGGAGGCCAACCATTGCATTTCTAAACCATTGATTGTATGAGAAACACAGTTTGTGTGTTTTGATGCTGCCTTTTACATGCACTGAAACCCTCAAAAAAATAATCACAACACTCTTAAAAACACCAATATCCTGGTTTAAGAATTACTTTGGTTGTTTCAGTGTACATCGTTTCTGTTTTAAATCACATTATGTGCATTAAAACACTTACATTGGGTTGACATTTAAAAACCCTCCAAACACCAGATCTCGGCTACTTTCATGGTTTCATTACACAATCATAGTGTTTTGAGACTTTCTATTTTTACAGTGTGTGGAGTCAACTTTAAGACTATTTTGTGTGTTTAACACCATTGCCATTGTACACTTTGCTGCGTTGTTTTGAGTTAACAGTCAACTACAGCAAGTACATGTGTCTTTTAGTTTACTTTCTTTGAGTTATAAGTGTGTAAAGCCTGTTTTAAACATCTCTCATTGTTTCACATTATGGTTTTTTGCAATGTGATATCACTCACAACTTGTATTTAGAATGCCTGTCAGATTAGGGAAGGAAAATATAGACCACCTACACCAAACTGGAACAACTATCTGACTGCCGGTTGCTAGAAATCGAACCACTTACAGATTGGATTAGTTTAGATTTTTTTAAATGTTTCTTATCTCTGTGAAGCATGAGATCAAAAACAATCAATGTACATTTCAAAAAACGCAGATAATGAAACAAACCATTATAAAAATCTACCTGCAAATAAGACAATAAGACAATGAGGCTCCTCCCACATCTGTGGAAAACTCCATCAGTTTAACTCCCTGTCTCAGCCTACTATAAATTGAGTTAAAGGTCTTCCATCCTAATGAACTCTAGATCACTCTCTTGAGTGTTAAGATAACTCTTAACTTTTAACACAATGATTTCAACTATCCTTGTTTTCCTCATTCATATTATTTTCAGCCAGCTCAACGTAACAGCGATAGGTTTAACTTCTTTGGGCTGCAATCCCGACACAGGTACACTTATGACAACATCCAGCTCGAAGTTTAGGGCGCGAAATTCAAAATCTAGTTTGTTAAAATATTTAACTTTCACACATTAACAAGTCCAATACAGCATATGAAAGGTAGACATCTTGTGAATCAAGCCAACATGTCCGATTTTTAAAATGTTTTACAGGGAAGACAAAATATGTAAATCTATTAGCTAACCACGTCAGCAAAAGAGAGCACTTTTCTAACTCCATCAGTTTTTTACTCCGTCACTAGCTATCACTAATTCGACCAAATAAAGATATATATAGCCACTAACCAAGAAACAACTTCATAAGATGACAGTCTGATAACATATTTATTGTATAGCATATGTTTTTTTTGAAAAATGTGCATATTTATGGTATAAATCATAAATTACATTTCAGCTACAATCAGAAATTGCACCGAAAGCAGCCATAACATTTACAGACACCAACGTCAAATAACTAATTACTCATCATAAAACATATCTGAGAAATACATACWDTGCAGCAATTGAAAGACAGGATTCTTGTGATTCCAGACAATATTTCCGATTTATTAAATGTTTTACAGCGAAAACAAAATGTAGCGCTATGTTAGCATAGCCACAATAGCCAGACACACTTGGGCGCGCACGACCAGTTGACATGCACGACAGATATATGAAATAACATTATAAATTGGGTCTTACTTTGGCTGATCTTTCATCAGAATGTTGATCAGGGTGTCCTTTGTCCAGATGAGTCGTTGTTTTGAGTCAGRAWGGCAACTTTCCCTTCTCACTTAGCATTGGCACTGGTCGACTGGCACGGATTTGTCCAACGTTAAAAAAGTCAGAGAACGGAACACGCAAAACTCCCGAAAAAAAATCAAATAATCTGATTAAACTATATTGAAAAAACATACATTACGATGATATGGTCTCATTTATCAAATAAAAACCCAGCCGGAGATTGTTCCCGTCCAAAACAGCAGCAAAACAGAACACAATATCACTCCCAAGACGCGCGCTTCAGACTTCCGGAAGTGGTCGGTCACATCAAAGAAATAGCTCTTATTCAACCTCTGAACAAGATATTCACTAAATTTCTTCTCTCATACCCTCTTGACACCCAGAGCAAGGCGTACGGAGTGTACGTAGGGTCTTACGTATAATGACCATGTATAGGCATAACGTTGAAGCGAGCATAGATTTCTGACATTCTACTTCTTGGTCAGGGAAAGTGCTGCCAAATGACTTCTGTACCACTCAGAGAAAAAATTAGAACGGTTTTAGAAACTAGAGATTGTTTTCTATCCAATATTAATATTAATATGCATATTGTAAGAGCAAAAATTGATTAAGAGGCCGTTTGAAAATTGGCACATATTTTCCAGTTTTTCCAATACGCCCCCTGCAGCCATAACAGCTATGTCATGAGTTTGCTGCAAATTAGCTCACAAATTAAAGTTTATAATGTAGGTGCACAGGTCGAGAGAAAAATTGGTGTAATCAAGGTGACAGATAGTGACACATTCATTACTGCCTTGCACACTCTTGCCTGCATCTAGCTAGTATGGGGTGTAATCATTTGTCCCCCAAAAATGTTTCTATTAGACAAATTCAGGTAGGTCTCCATGTTTCGTTCCGTTTGAGTCCGTTTAAGAAATGTTTTGCAACAGAATCGGCACAAACAACACACCCCTGTTCACCCGCATAAACAGTTGCTCGTTCTATAATTTTTTGCTTTGCTTTGCTCGTTCTATAATTTCTTCTCACATCGATGCGCTCTCATCCTTTCACCTTTTCCCTTCTCTTGTAGACTTCAGTAACCAACACAACAGCTGTCTGTGACCAGGCTAGAGATCTCCATTAGCTGCTTCCAAGGCAGCAGCTAATCTTCCTGAGATGTAATAGATAAACAAACTAGAACTTACACTTTAGTAAACCCACAATCCAATACATGTGTGCAATCACGCAATAAAGTGTACAGTCAGCAGTTTAGCAGCCCCGGTGGCAATAAATTAATAAAACCAAAAGCTTATCTTGACTTGGAAGAGTTGCAGTATTGGATAGCCTTAGCCAGCTAGCTAACATAAATAGCATTCCTGCCTGTTTGAGTCAGGCTTAATTATCTGTATTACTAAGTAAGTGAAAGGTAAACTAAAAAATATAACTAAATATAGATATCTCTCTCTCGCGCTCTCTCTGCTGCTTCTCCTTAATTTTTGAATACGTTTGTTAAAGTCTGTTCAAATATTGCCTTTCACTCTCTTTGAGACAACTACTCACCACATGTTATGCGCTGCAATACCAGTCAAAAGTTTGTACACACCTACTCATTCCAGGGTTTTTATAAWWWWTTTTCTATTTTCTACATTGTAGAATAATAGTGAAGACATCAAAACTACGAAATAAGACATATGGAATCATGTAGTACCAAAAAAGGGTTAAACAAATCAAAATATATGTTAAATTTGAGATTCTTCAAAGTAGCCACCCTTTGCCTTGATGACAGCTTTGCACACTCTTGGCATTCTCTGAACTAGCTTAATGAGGTAGTCACCTGGAAAGATTTCAATTAACTGGTGTGCGTTGTTAAAAGTAAATTTCTGGAATTTCTTTCCTTCTCAATGCGTTTCAGCGAATCAGTTGTGTTGTGACAAGGTAGGGGTAGTATACGGGCAGCCGAGCGGAAATGGAGGAAAACTCGCCTCCCTGCGGACCTGGCATCCTTTCACTCCCTCCTCTCTACATTCTCCTCTTCTGTCTCTGCTGCTAAAGCCACTTTCTACCACTCTAAATTCCAAGCATCTGCCTCTAACCCTAGGAAGCTCTTTGCCACCTTCTCCTCCCTCCTGAATCCTCCTCCCCCTCCTTCCCTTCTGCAGATGACTTCGTCAACCATTTGAAAGAAAGGTCGACGACATCCGATCCTCGTTTGCTAAGTCAAGACAGGACCGCTGGTTCTGCTCACACTGCCCTACCTCTGTGCTTTGACTCTTTCTCCCCCTCTCTCCAGATGAAATCTCGCGTCTTGTGACGGCCGGCCGCACAACAACCTGCCCGCTTGACCCTATCCCCTCCTCTCTTCTCCAGACCATTTCCGGAGACCTTCTCCCTTACCTCACCTCGCTCATCAACTCATCCTTGACCGCTGGCTACGTCCCTTCCGTCTTCAGAGAGGCGAGAGTTTGCACCCTTCTGAAAACCCTACACTCGATCCTCCGATGTCAACAACTACAGACCAGTATCCTCTCTTTCTTTTTTCTCTCCAAAACTCTTGAACGTGCCGTCCTTGGCCAGCTCTCCTGCTATCTCTCTCAGAATGACCTTCTTGATCCAATCAGTCAGGTTTCAAGACTAGTCATTCAACTGAGACTGCTCTTCTCTGTGTCACGGAGGCGCTCGCCACTGCTAAAGCTAACTCTCTCTCTCTGCTCTCATCTTCTAGACCTATCGGCTGCCTTTGATACTGTGAACCATCAGATCCTCCTCTCCACCCTCTCCGAGCTAGGCATCTCCGGCGCGGCCCACGCTTGGATTGCGTCCTACCTGACAGGTGTCGCTCCTACCAGGTGGCGTGGCGAGAATCTGTCTCCGCACCACGTGCTCTCACACTGGTGTCCCCCAGGGCTCTGTTCTAGGCCCTCTCCTATTCTCGCTATACACCAAGAGTCACTTGGCTCTGTCCATATCCTCACATGGTCTCTCCTATCATTGCTATGCAGATGACACACAATTAATATTTCCTTTCCCCCCTCTGATAACCAGGTGGCGAATCGCATCTCTGCATGTCTGGCAGACATATCAGTGTGGATGACGGATCACCACCTCAAGCTGAACCTCGGCAAGACGGAGCTGCTCTCCTCCCGGGGAAGGACTGCCCGTTCCATGATCTCGCCATCACGGTTGACAACTCCATTGTGTCCTCCTCCCAGAGTGCTAAGAACCTTGGCGTGATCCTGGACACCACCCTGTCGTTCTCAACTCACATCAAGGCGGTGACCCGTTCCTGTAGGTTCATTGCTCTACAACATTCGCAGAGTACGACCCTGCCTCACACAGGAAGCGGCGCAGGTCCTAATCCAGGCACTTGTCATCTCCCGTCTGGATTACTGCAACTATCGCTGTTGGCTGGCTCCCTGCCTGTGGCTATTAAACCCCTACAACTCATCCAGAACGCCGCAGCCCGTCTGGTGTTCAACCTTCCCCAAGTTCTCTCACGTCACCCGGCTCCTCGCTCTCTCCACTGGCTTCCAGTTGAAGCTCGCATCCGCTACAAGACCATGGTGCTTGCCTACGGAGCTGTGAGGGGAACGGCACCTCCGTACCTTCAAGCTCTGATCAGGCCTACACCCAAACAAGGGCACTGCGTTCATCCACCTCTGGCCTGCTGCCTCCCTACCTCTGAGGAAGTACAGTTCCCGCTCAGCCCAGTCAAAACTGTTCGCTGCCCTGGCACCCCAATGGTGGAACAAACTCCTCACGACGCCAGGTCAGCGGAGTCAATCACCACCTTCCAGAGACACCTGAAACCCCACCTCTTTAAGGAATACCTAGGATAGGATAAAGTAATCCTTCTAACCCCCCCCTCCCCCTTAAAAGAGTTAGATGCACTATTGTAAAGTGGTTGTTCCACTGGATATCATAAGGTGAATGCACCAATTTGTAAGTCGCTCTGGATAAGAGCGTCTGCTAAATGACTTAAATGTAAAATGTAAATGTATACAGACAATAGCCCTATTTGGTAAAAGACCAAGTCCCTATTATGGCAAAAACAGCTCAAATAAGAAAAGAGAAACGACAGTCCATCATTACTTTAAGACATGAAGGTCAGTCAAACCTGAAAATGTCAAGAACTTTTAAAGTTACTTCAAGCGCAGTCACAAGAACCATCAAGCGCTATGATGAAACAGGCTCTCATGAGGACCGCCACAGGAAAGTAAGACCCAGAGTTACCTCTGCTGCATATGATAAGTTCATTAGAGTTACCAGCCTCAGAAATTGCAGCCCAAATAAATGCTTGACAGAGTTCTAGTAACAGAAACATCTCAACATCAAGACGTCAGTGCAACCAGGAGGTGACCAAGAATTGACCAATGAGGGTAGAACTATGGCGGGACCTTTAAACTCTAGTCAAGAGGACCATGGAAAAATGTGTTTCATTTTAGATAATTTTGTTCGACAGTTTTCCTTCTTTTCTGAAGTAACGTTAGCTATGAGCTGGGACGGGACCTTTAAACGCTAGAAGAGGACCATCGAAAAATATATTTGCTCAGGTAATTTTGTTTGCGAAGTATCTTTATTTTCTGAAGTAACCTTAGCGTTTTTGTTGTCGGCTGTTTTCATTGATAATCATCATTGATCGGAATATCTAGCAGGTAAAATCAGTGTGTTCGGCTTCAGTAATATGTTAGCACGGTTCGGTTAACACGATTTACAGTGAAGCTACAGTAACGCTATCTAATGCTTTAGTAAACTAGTGTTTTGACACTGACACAAGTCATCGAAGTAACGTTAGCTAGTTTAACATCTGAATCTGACCATCAAAATAGTCTGTTAAACCCCAATATTTTCATACTATTCTGGAGTTATTATTTTCATTAATGATGATGTTTAGTTTATGGAGTAAATTAAAGGATCGTCTTTTGATGGTGTTTAATCTATTGATCGAATTAAATTAATTGTTCTCCTTTTCAGCCCTTCTAGCCTGTATTTCATGTATTTATAGTGATGACTTGCATTTTAAATGATATTCTAGGCCTTTACGGTATGTCTCATGTGATATGATGACCTGGGGAATGTATCATAAATACATTATTTCTCGTGTGGGGATGTTGTTGTCTTCTGATTTCAGGGAGAGACGTATGCCTTCCCAAGGGATGGCAACACATTTGGCCTGATGTGGACCATAAGTGGGTGTCCAAGGTGTTGTTCAGGTGGTCGGGGAATGGGATTCCAGAGATGGACTTTGCCAGGGTTGACAAAATGTGGCTGGACCGCCCTCCACCACCACCTGCAGCTCAGTAGAGATGGAGAGGTACTTTGCCCATCCTCTGCTGCTCTGGATGCCCAGGAAGCTCTGGCAGGTAAACCTGTATTGCCCACATTCTGTGCAGTAGGAAGGTCGTCAGTTGGAACATATGGTTCCTTACACTGTTACACGCAAATACACTGGTAATGGCAATATAATTTAATTAATAATTGAATTCAGACTTTATATTTAATACAAAAAGCAACACATTTCTCTTTGTGAAATGTTATTATTGAATTATTCCATTCTCAGTCCGGTGTATTCCTATATATATATATTTTTTTTCTTTAGGGGAGCTGATAGGTTTGGAGTACGTCTTCGATCAGACTGGTTTGGTGCTGCAGGATTACAAGGCTGCCATTGAGGAACTGGAGACAGGTGATCCTGATGTCCAAGGCGAGGATGATGAGGGCTTTGTGGAGCATGTGGAATTTCAGGACCTGACAGTTCCAGTGCTGGAGACAGCCCTGCCTCTTGTTGGCACCTTTCGTCCTACTCCCACCCCCTCTACCAGCATCCAGACCACAGCTGCATCAGTCAGTCCCCTGTCCTCCACTCCTGTATGGGCTACTCCCACCCCCTCTACCAGCATCCAGACCACAGCTGCAATCAGTCAGTCCCCTGTCCTCCACTCCTGTACGGGCTACTCCCACCCCCTCTACCAGCATCCAGACCACAGCTGCATCAGTCAGTCCCCTGTCCTCCACTCCTGTATGGGCTACTCCACCCCCTCTACCAGCATCCAGACCACAGCTGCATCAGTCAGTCCCCTGTCCTCCACTCCTGGTGGCTACTCCACCCCTCTTACCAGCATCCAGACCACAGCTGCATCAGTCAGTCCCCTGTCCTCCACTCCTGTAAGGGACTCATCCCACCCCCTCTACCAGCATCCAGACCACAGCTGCATCAGTCAGTCCCCTGTCCCCACTTCCTGTATGGGCTACTCCCACCCCCTCTACCAGCATCCAGACCACAGCTGCATCAGTCAGTCCCCTGTCCTCCACTCCTGTACGGGCTACTCCACCACCTGGGCTTCTCTCCTCCACACCTGTGCTCATCAGTCCCTTGTCCTACGTTCCTGTTCGGGCTAACGTTACTCCTTAGTCCATGTACCATGAATGTTATTTTTAAAGTGTGAATTGGATCTGGCAGTCAAAACAGCCAAATACTCCATCTAAAGTACTGGGAGAGTGAAATGTTTTGTCAAAACAGCCAAATACTCCATCTAAAGTATTGGGAGAGTGAAATGTTTTGTCAAAACAGCCAAATACTCCATCTAAAGTACTGGGATAGTGAAATGTTTTGTGGTTTTTGCTCTGTATTCCAGCACTCTGGATTTGCAATGATACAAAGTGCATACTGTCAGCTTTAATTTAAGGGTATTTTCATCTACATTACAGCACTTTTTGTACATAGTCCCATAGTTACATAGTAATTTAAGAGGAACCAAAAGTATTGGAATAAATTCACTTATGTGTATTAAAGTAGTCAAAAGTTTAGTATTTGGTCCCATATTCCTAGCACGTAATAATTACATCAAGTTTGTGACTACAAACATTTGCTCTTTGTTTTGGTTGTTTCAGATGATTTTGTGCCCAATAGAAATGACTGATGAATCAGGTGTTGTCATTTTGGAGTCACTTATTGGAAAAAATAATAGAATATGTTTCTAAACACTTCTACATGAATCAAAATCAAATAAAACATTTTGTCACATACACATGGTTAGCAGATGTTAAGCGAGTGTAGCGAAATGCTTGTGCTTCTAGTTCCCGACCATGCAGTAATATCTAACAAGTAAGCTAAACTAACAATTTCACAACAACTACCTTATACACACAAGTGTAAAGGAATGAATAAGAATATGTACATAAACACATGGATGAGCGATGGCCGAACGACATAGACAAGATGCAGTAGATGGTAAAGAGTACAGTATATACATATGAGATGAGTATGTAGGGTATGTAAACATTATATGAAGTGGCATTGTTTAAAGTGGCTAGTGATACATTTATAACAACCAATTTTTTATTATTAAAGTGGCTAGAGATGAATCAGTATTTTGGCAGCAGCCACTCAATGTTAGTGATGGCTGTTTAACAGTCTGATGGCCTTGAGATAGAAGCTGTTTTCCAGTCTCTCAGTCCCCGCTTTGATGCACCTGTACTGACCTCGCTGTCTGGATGATAGCGGGGTGAACAGGCAGTGGCTCGGGTGGTTGTTGTCCTTTATGATCTTTTTGGCCTTCCTGTGACATCGGATGATGTAGGTGTCCTGGAGGGCAGGTATTTTACCCCTGGTGATGCGTTGTGCAGACCTCGCTAACCTCTGGAGAGCCTTACGGTTGTGGACAGAGCAGTTGCCGTACCAGGCGGTGATACAGCCCGACAGGATGCTCTCGATTGTGGATCTGTAAAAGTTTGTGAGTGTTTTTGGTGACAAGCCAAATATCTTCAGCCTCCTGAGGTTGAAGAGGTGCTGCTGCGCCTTCTTCATCACGCTGTCTGTGTGCGTGGAACATTTCAGTTTGTCCGTGATGTGTACGCCGAGGAACTTAAAACGTTCCACCTTCTTCACTACTGTTCCGTCGATGTGGATAGGGGGCTGCTCCCTTTGCTGTTTCCTGAAGTCCACGATCACTTCCTTTGTTTTGTTGACATTGAGTGTGAGGTTATTTTCCTGACACCACACTCCGAGGGCCCTCACCTCCTCCCTGTAGGCCGTCTCGTCATTGTTGGTAATCAAGCCTACCACTGTAGTCTCGTCTGCAAACTTGATGATCGAGTTGGAGGCGTGCATGGCCACGCAGTCATGGGTGAACAGGGAGTACAGGAGAGGGCTGAGAACGCACCCTTGTGGGGCCCCAGTGTTGAGGATCAGCAGGGTGGAGATGTTGTTTCCTACGGTCACCACCTGGGGGTGGCCCATCAGGAAGTCCAAGACCCAGTTGCACAGGGCGGGGTCGAGACCCAGGGTCTCGAGCTTAATGACGAGTTTGGAGGGTACTATGGTGTTAAATGCTGAGCTGTAGTCGATGAACAGCATTCTCATATAGGTATTCCTCTTGTCCAGATGGGTTAGGGCAGTGTGCAGTGTGATTGCGATTGCGTCGTCTGTGGACCTATTGGGGCGGTAAGCAGATAGGAGTGGGTCTAGGATGTCAGGTAGGGTGGAGGTGATATGGACCTTGACTAGTCTCTCAAAGCACTTCATGATGACGGAAGTGAGTGCTACGGGGCGATAGTCATTTAGCTCAGTTACCTTAGCTTTCTTGGGAACAGGAACAATGGTGGCCCTCTTGAAGCATGTGGGAACAGCAGACTGGGATAAGGATTGATTGAATGTGTCCGTAAACACACCAGCCAGCTGGTCTGCGCATGCTCTGCGCATGCTCTGTGTCGGTGGCACTGTATTGTCCTCAAAGCGAGCAAAGAAGTTGCTTAGTTTGTCTGGGAGCAAGMCATCATGGTCCGCGACGGGGCTAGTTTTATTTTTGTTGTCCGTGATTGACTGTAGACCCTGCCACATACCTCTCGTGTCTGAGCCGTTGAATTGCGACTCTACTTTGTCTCTATACTGATGCTTAGCTTGTTTGATTGCCTTGCGGATGTGGATGCTACCAGGATTACGGATAGTCCTGATGAATTGTGAATAATGACGATTGACAGATGCTCAAATATCATACCCCCAAGACGCGCTGTATGACAAGGGCTATGTTGAGAGGTAGCTTGTAAGTAAGCATTTCATTGCACTGTTTACACCCCGATGATTCAAATTGGATTTTATTTAATTGGTTTTGATTTTTGACCGTAAGGATGCTTGCCATTTCAGGAGATAGTTATAAAAGACAGTACTCCAGGGATATTTATCTCTGGATAAATTTGTCCAGGAGCGCTGTACTGCCCCGAGTTGGTAACCCAGCAACAAGGCAGTTCAGCCTTTAGAGGTAGCAGACCTTCAAGTAGGTTGTTGAAAATGCTCTGTGGTATGCTGGGTATTTGGTGGCATTGATGAAGAGTGATGCAAAAAAACATGCTGCCAATCAGATAACTTTGTAGGAGTCCCACCATCCAGCATCCAGTCCTTACCTCTAACTGCATCAGTCCTCCGCTCCTGTACGGACTACTCCACCACCAGCTGGTTCTCTGTCCGTGTCCTTGACACCTGTGCCCGGCTGGGCCTCTGTTCATGAGCTCCACACCTGTACCTGGCTGGGCCTTTGTCCGTGCCCGACACCTGTGCCCTGCTGGGCTTCTGTTCATGATCTCCTCACCTGTGCCTGGTTAGGCCTCTGTCCATGCCCTCGACAACTGTGTCCAACACCTGTGCCCTGCTGGGCCTCTGTTCATGATCTCCACACCTGTACCTGGCTGGGCCTCTGTCCGTGCCCTCGACACCCGTGCCTGACACCTGTGCACTGCTGGGCCTCTGTTCATGATCTCCACACCTGTACCTGGCTGGGCCTCTGTCCGTGCCCTCGACACCCGTGCCCAACACCTGTGCCCTGCTGAGCCTCTGTTCATCCACACCTGTGCCCGGGTGACACTCAGTCAGTCCCGTCCTCTGCTCCTTACGGGCTGGGCAGTCCGATGGAGCCAGCGATCAGTCGCTCGCCGTTTTCAGTTAATTATATATTTTTGTAATTATTTGTGTTCAATTATTTGTCCCTCTGTGGTGTTTATTTAACTGTATACACAGCATCATTTGTCATTGATGTATTACTCAACAGTATTTTCCCCTTCCTCTTAATTCACTCTGAGCACAAAAGCCCTTAGCTGAATTCTCTAATTACATTTGTTCAATTAATGTCAGTCTTTGAATGCTCCATTGTATAAACTATTTAATTTTCCTGCTTGTGTGCCTTGTGCACTGATTTCAAACAATTAGAGTAAATTTGTCATTCTCAAGTCTTTCTCCAATTCTGTGTCTTCAGTTACTTCCTTCATTTAAAATCAAAACAATTACGCCAACATTACGTTTTCAATGTGAATTTATCAATTAAGGTCTTTCTCTTATTTGAGATAAACAAGATTTAACTCCTGTGGTGTTTAGGCTTAACACATTTAGGCTACCCTTCTATAAATTCAAATGCTCAAGAGGGTGAGCGATTAGACAGAAAGAGACAGGTTTTCATAACAAAAAGTTAGGGATGACGATGACAGATGTACAGGCTGAGAGGAACGGGGATTGTCGGATGAAGCCCGATACTTTTCTACTCTCAGATTGTCAAGGTAAGGAAAAGAAAGCATTAAAAACTATTCAAGGCTAAATACAGCAGCCGTGTTGGGATTCGATACAGGGTCGGCATTGGCAAGTATGTTCATTCTTGGTAGAAAATGACGCCCAAATTCACTCCACTCCTTAATTCCTGGTGAATAAACCTTGACTGATGAACTATATCCTGAACACAGGGCTCAACCCACCAGTAGCAGCCTACCTGGTGGTAGACGTGCTAGCGTCTAATAATGCTGAATTAGCGAGTCAGTAAGAATAGTGATGGTGGGAATGGGTGGCCAGATCAGTGAAGATTTGACTGACGGTTTTCATATCCGCTCGTCACGATCCATTACACCTCATGCTTAATACTAATACATAAATATACTTTTCTTTCTTTAAACATGCATACAACATTGTGTCAAGTAGTCATAAAGTCAGAAAATATTGCATTACCCATAATCCCATTTTTGTTTTACATTTACTAACTATCTCTCAAAATCTTTGTTTATCCTCATTAAATGTATATTTTTTGGGTGAAACAAAATTAACAAATCATTGAAATTATTTGAACTTAGTTTTATTAAAGCATATGTTCGTTTTTTTTGTCAATTTCAATAAATCCCAGAATCATTCTATTGAGAAAATGCTAACTACACCGTATTAAAAGGTATGGCTTTCGATTAATGTACTGAAAACCCTATTGAATGAAAACTCAATAAGAAAATCTGTTGACCAGCAAATGGGAGGGTTTTCTGCGGTTGAATTAAATGCATTCATTGCGGGCAAGGGAGCCACACCTGCAAAGCCCATTACGAACTTGCATAAGTCTAAATCGGGCCCTATAAGCATACCAACAAAATTATTGGTACTATCAAGTGCATTTATGCTTTTACACATATACATTGCATTCAGGAAGTATTCAGACCTCTTGACTTTTTCCACATTTTGTTACATTACAGCCTCATTCTAAAATGGATAAAACTAATTGTTTTCCTCATCAATCTACACACAACACCCCATAATGACAAAGCACAAAAAGCTTTTAAATTTTTTTTGCAAATGTATTACAAATATACAAACATAAATACCTTATTTACAGTTGAAGTCAGAAGTTTACATACACTTAGGTTGGAGTCATTAAAACTCATTTTTCAACCACTCCACAAAATTCTTGTTAACAAATGATAGTCGGTTAGTCAGTTAGGACATCTACTTTGTGCATGACACAAGTCATTTTTCCAACAATTGTTTACAAACAGATTATTTCACTTATTATTCACTGTATCACAATTCCAGTGGGTCTGAAGTTTACATACACTAAGTTGGCAGTGCATTTAACAGCTTGGAAATTCAACAAAATGATGTCATGCTTTAGAAGCTTCTGAAAGGCTATTTTACATCATTTGAGACMACTGGAGGTGTACCTGTGGATGTATTTCAAAGCCTACCTTCAAACTCAGTGCTTCTTTGCTTGACATCATGGGAAAATCAAAATAAATCAGCCAAGAACGTTCAGCGAATTCCCAACTGCCTGAAGGTACCACGTTCATCTGTACAAACAATAGTACGCAAGTATAACACCACGAGACCACGCAGCCATCATACCACTCAGGAAGGAGATGCGTTCTGTCTCCTAGAGATGAACGTACTTTGGTGCAAAACCTGTAAATCAATCCCAGAACAACAGCAAAGGACCTTGTGAAGATGCTGGAGGAAACAGGTACAAAAGTATCTATAGCCACAGTAAAACGAGTCCTATATCGATATAACCTGAAAGGCCGCTCAGCAAGGAAGAAGCAACTGCTCCAAAACTGCCATAAAAAAGCCAGACTATGGTTTGCAACTGCACATGGGTACAAAGATCGTACTTTTTGGGGAAATGTCCTCTGGTCTGATGAAACAAAATTAGAAATGTTTGGCCATAATGACCATCGTTATGTTTGGAAGATTAAGGGGGAGACTTGCAAGCTGAAGAACACCATCCCAACCGTGAACCTCGGGGGTGGCGGCATCATGTTGTGGGGGTGCTTTGCTGCAGGAGGGACTGGTGCACTTCACAAAATAGATGGCATCATGAGGTTGGAAAATTATGTGGATATATTGAAGCAACATCTCAAGACATCAGTCAGGAAGTTAAAGCTTGGTCGCAAATTGGTCTTCAAAATGGACAATGACCCCAAGCATACTTCCAAAGTTGTGGCAAAATGGCCTAAGGACGACAAAGTCAAGGTATTAGATTGGCCATCACAAAGCCCTGATCTCAATCCTATAGACAATTTGTGGGCAGATCTGAAAAAGCATGTGCAAGCAAGGAGGCCTTTTAACCTGATTCCGTTACACCAGCTCTGTCATGAGGAATGGGCCAAAATTCACCCAACTTATTGTGGGAAGCTTGTGGAAGGCTACCCGAAACATTTGACCCAACTTAAACAGTKTTAAGGCAATGGTACCAAATACTAATTGAGTGTATTTAAACTTCTGACCCACTGGGAATGTGATGAAGGAAATAAAAGCTGAAAGAAATCATTCTCTCCAATGTTATTCTGACATTTTACTTTCTTAAAATAAAGTGGTGATCCTAACTGACCTAAGACAGGGAAGTGTTTCTGGAATTAAATGTCAGGAATTGTGAAAAACTGATATTAAATGTATTTGTATCTGTTTGCAATCCCAAGGGTCCCAGCTAGCTACACAACAAAGGGTTGTTTTGTTCGATAAAGTCCTTCTCTATATCCCAAAAAGTCAGTTTAGTTGGCGCATTTAATTCAGTAATCCACCCGTGCCACTAGTTCAACATGCATACAAAGGAATCCCAAAATTTACCAATAAACTTCGTCCAAACAAGTCAAACAACGTTTCTAATCAATCCTCAGGTACCCTAATATGTAAATACACGATAAAACTTAGGACGGAATGTAGTGTTCAATACCGGAGATAAATAACGAGGTGCACGCCCTCATCCACGCGCGCCACAAGACTACAGTCAAAATGAGAGCCACCTTGAAAAACTACAATTACTACAAGTCATTTAAAAAAAACAAGCCTGAAACATTTTCTAAAGACTGTTGACATCTAGTGGAAGCCATAAGATCTGCAATCTGGGAGCTATTTATTTGTATATCCCATAGACCAGCGTTCTGGTTTTCCTCGGGTTTTCACCTGCAATATCAGTTCTGTTATACTCACAGACATTATTTGAACAGTTTTTTAAACCTCAGAGTGTGTTCTACACAATGCTACCAATTATATGCATATCCTAGCTTCTGGGCATGAGTAACTGGCAGTTTACTTTGGGCACGTCATTTATCCGAACTTCCGAACACTGCCCCCTAGCCCTAAGAGGTTTTTAAGATGTTTCTACAACTTGATTGGAGTCCACCTGTGGTAAATTCAATTGATTGGACACGATTTGGAAAGGCAAACACATGTCTATATAAGGTCCCACAGTTGACGATTCATGTCAGATCATGAAAATAAATGTCTGCAGGATTGAAGGTCCCCAAGAACACAGTGGCCTCCATCATTATTTTAAATGGAAGAAGTTTGGAACCACCAAGACTCTTATTAGAAGGGCCTTTTATCAGCTAGGTGACCAGGAACCCGATGATCACTCTGACAGAGCTCCAGAGATCCTCAGTGGAGATGGGAGAACCTTCCAGAATGACAACCATCTCTGCAGCACTCCACAAATCAGGCCTTTATTGTAGAGTGGCCAGACGGAAGCAACTCCTCAGTAAAAGGCACATAATAGCCAGCTTGGAGTTTGCCAATAAACACCCAAAGGATTCTCAGACCATGAGAAGCAAGATTCTCTGGTCAGATGAAACCAAGATTGAACGCTTCGGCCTGATTGCCAAGTGTCACATCTGGGGGAAACCTGGCACCATCCTTACGGTGGAGCATGGAGGTGGCATCATCAGGGTGTGAGGATGTTTTTCAGTGGCAGGGACTGGGAGATTAGTCAGGATCAAGGGAAAGATGATCGGATCAAAGTACAGAGAGATCCTTGATGATAACTTGCTCTAGAGTGCTCAGGACCTGAAGACTGGGACGAAGGTTCACCTTCCAACAGGACAACAGCTCTAAGCACACAGCCAAAACAACACAGGTGTGGCTTCGGGACAAGTCTCTGAATGTCCTTGAGTGGCCCAGTCAGAGCCCAGACTTGAATCCGATCTAACATCTCTGGGGAGACCTGAAAAAAGCTGTGCAACGACGCTCCCATTCAATCTGACAGAGCCTGAGAGGATCTGCAGAGAAGAATGGGAGAAACTCCCCAAATACAGTTGTGCCAAGCTTGCATCATCTTACCCAAGAAGACTCGAGGCTGTAATCGCTGCCAAAGGTGCTTCAATAAAGTACTGAGTAAAGGTTCTGAAAATATAATTAAGTAAATATGATTTTTCATTTGTGAATATGATTTAAAATAGATTTTCTTTATAATTTCACAGAAAATTATAAAAAACTGTTTTAGCTTTGGGGAATGAAGCCATTATGGGAGCTGGGGCATGAAGCCACTGGGGTAGCTGGGAGATGAAGCCACTGGAGGAGCTGGGAGATGAAGCCACTGGAGGAGCTGGGGCATGAAGCCAATGGGGGAGCTGGGAGATGAAGCCACTGGAGGAGCTGGGAGATGAAGCCACTGGAGGAGCTGGGAGATGAAGCCACTGGGGTAGCTGGGAGATGAAGCCACTGGGGTAGCTGGGAGATGAAGCCACTGGGGGAGCTGGGAGATGAAGCCACTGGAGGAGCTGGGGCATGACGCCACTGGGGGAGCTGGGGCATGAAGGCCTCTGGGGTACCATTCAAGGCTGAGAATCTATAGAACACTTTAACTGCTTGTTTGCTCTCTCAATCCCTGTCATGAAAAAGCCTTCAGAACAGCCCTAATAAAATGCACACACGTACACAGTGGAGGAATCAAATACACACATACACACAGTGGAGGAATCAAATACACACATACACAGAGCTGAAGACGACCATCCCTCATATAGTTCTTTGAATCACAGAAAACAAAACGGAGCAGAAAATAAAGAAATCAACAAACCACTCTTGGGCAGTGTAGTTTACCCCAAGGTCAAACACACACACACAGATACACACACACACTTACTCAACTCACAAACACACACAGACACAGACACACACATACAGACAGACACACACACTCAACTCACATGCACAGACACACATGCACACTCACACGTGCACACGCGCAAACACACGCATACACACAAACCCAAGGCCTACAAATGCACACACATCACACACACACACACACACACACACACACACACACACACACACACACACACACACACACACACACACACACACACACACACACACACACACACACACACACACACACACACAACACAACACACACACACACACACACACACACACACACACACACACACCACACACACACACACATTTTGATGTCATAGAAATGTCCTTTGTGCAACTATGACCTTTTGAACAAGGTCCTGGTCCATGCCTGGGGTACACATGGCCATGCACCAGTTATTGAGTTACACACATGCCGACACACACACACCCCTATACACCCACACACACACGTACTATACGCAGAGACACACACACACCTCTACCCCTTGCTCTCTCCCTCCATCCCTCTCTCCTTTCATCTCTCTCCCTCTAGACAGTTATTCACAATATTTTTACTCATGCATATTCATGATGACCCCTGCAGCAGGCTCATATAGAGTTCATCACCGTGGCAATATCACCAAAGTGAGGTGGGATTCTGAGGTGACAAACTCTGCAAAGCAGGAGAGTACTGCATCAGCACATAACAACATATTTCTCTCTCTCTTGCTCTCTCTCAGTTCCACTCAATGGGGCGTCATTGGCATGGAAAACATGTTTACATTGCCAAAGTAGGTGAAATAAATGGTAAACAAATGTGAGAAGACACAAAACAGCATGAATAAAAAACTGTTAAAAATGAACAGTGAATGTAAAGACATTTCTCAGTGCAATGGGCCAACAATCTTGCTGCTTTGATTGCGGACTGCGGTATTTCGCCGAACAGATTTGAGAGTTTATCAATGTTTGATTTGTTTTCAAATTAGTTCTGGGTCTGTGTGATCTGTGGGAAATATGTCTTTATAATGTGGTCATACATTTGACAGGAGTTAAAGAAATGCAGCACAGTTTCCACCTCATTTTGTGGGCAGTGTGCACATACCTGACATACCCAAATCTAACTGCCTGTAGCTCAGGCCCTGAAGCAAGGATATGCATTTTCTTGAGACCATTTGAAAGGAAACACTTTGAATTTTGTGGAAATGTGAAAGGAATGTAGGACAATACAACACATTAGATTTGGTAAAAGAAAATACCAACCCTTTTTTTGTATTTTTTTGTACCATCATCTTTGAAATGCAAGAGAAAGGCCATAATGTATTATTCCAGCCCAGGTGCAATTTAGATTTTGGCCACTAGATGGCAGCAGTGTATGCGCAATGTTTTAGACTGATCCCATGAACCATTGCATTTATGTTCAACATTTTGCATTAAGACTGCACAAATGTGCTTAATTTGTTTATTAATAACTTTTCAAGTTAAAAACTGTGCACTCTCCTCAAACAATAGCACGGCATTATTTCACTGTAATAGCTACTGTAAATTGGACAGTGCAGTTAGATTAACTTCTTACGGCTGAGATCGGCTGAGATCCCGTTAACGGGAACGACTTGACAACAGCCAGTGAAAGTGCAGGGCGCCAAATTCAAACAACAGAAATCTCATAATTACAGTACCTAGTCACATAAAAACACATCCATTTTTCCAGCCAAAGAGAGGAGTCACAAAAAGCAGAAATAGAGATACAATTAATCACTAACCTTTAATGATCTTCATCAGATGACACTCATAGGACTTCATGTTACACAATACATCAAAAATCTTAGTTTACTTTGGCGCGTTATGTTCAGTACTGTTTTACCTCCAAAATATTCTGTGATTTTGCAGAGAGCCACATCAATTTACAGAAATACTCATAATAAACATTGATAAAAGATACAAGTGTTATACATGGAACTTTAGATAAACTTATCCTTAAGAGCCAGGACTGACTACGGTGGCCTCTCTCAATAGCTAGGCTATGCTCACTGAGTCTGTACATAGTCAAGAATTTTCTTAATATGGGGTCAGTCACAGTTGTCAGGTATTTTACCACTTGCACTCTCTGTTCAGGGCCAAATAGCATTCTAGATTATTTTGTTAATTCTTTCCAAACTGTCAAGTAGTTATATTTTTGTTTTCTCATGATTTGGTTGGGTCTAATTGTGTTGCTGTACTGGAGCTCTGTGAGGTCTGTTTGTGTTTGTGAACAGATCCCCAGAACCAGTTGGCTGAGGGGACTTTTCTCTAGACTCATCTATCTGTAGGTGATGGCTTTGTGGTGGAAGGGTTGGGAGTCACTTCATTTTAGGTGGTTGTACAATTTACAATTTCTGGATGTTGATAACTAGCGGGTATCATCCTAATTCTGCTCTGCCTGCATTATTTGGGGGTTTGCGTTGCACACAACGTATATTTTTGCACAATTCTGCATGCAGAGTTTTAATTGGGTGTTTGTCCCATTAAGTGAATTATTGGTTGATGAGTGGACCCCAGTCAGTGCACAAACAGAGACATGGGTTATATCACTTTTTTGCCAGATCCTAATTGAGATGTTGAGTCTATGTTCCTTTGATGGCGTAGAAGACCATTCTTGCGTCGTCTCTTAGATCGTTCACAGCCTTTTTTGAAGTTACCTGTGGTATTTAGTCCAAGGTAAGTACAGTTCTTTATGTGCTCTAAGGCAACAGTGTCTAGATAACATTTGTATTTGGTGTCTTGGCTACAGGACCTTTTGAGATTCACTGTCAGATCATCTGCAAATAGTAGACATTTGTTTTCCGAGTCCAGTGGGGTGAGGCAGGATGCTGCAGACTGTTCTAGTGCCCTCGCCAATTCATTGACATACACTGAGTGTAAAAAACATTAAGAACAACTGCTCTTTAAATGACGATGACTTACCGGGTGATTTCAGGTGAAAGCTATGATCCCTTAATGACGTCACTTGTTAAATCCACTTCAATCAGTGTCTATGAGTAGGGGACTGGTTAAATATATATTTTTTAAGCCTTGAGACAATTGGATTGTGTATGTGTGTCATTCAGAGGGTAAATAGGCAAGACAAAATATTTAAGTGAACCTGGTATTGTAGTATATGCATAGTATATAGTATAGTTTGTGTAAAGAACTGTAACCCTGCTGGTTTTTCACGCTCAACAATGTCCCATGTGTATAAAGAATGGTCCACCACCCAAAGGACATCCAGCCAACTTCGAACAACTGCTGGAAGATTTGGAGTCAACATGAGCCAGCATCTGTGTGGAATGCTTTCAACACCTTGTATGTCCAGATGAATTGAGACTGTTTTGAGGGCAACTCAATATTTTGTACACTCAGTGTATACTGTATATTGAAGAGTGCCGGGCTCAAACTGGATCCCTGACACCCCATGGGACAACGTTCCACAGGCCACAATTAACAGCCTGATTAACTCTATGCGAAGGAGATGCGTTGTGCTGCATGAGGCAAATGGTGGTCATTCCAGAAGCTGACTGGCTTTCTGAACTCCCATCCATTTTTTAAAGGTATCTGTGATCAACAGATGCATAAGTGTATTCCCTGTCATGTGAAATTCATAGATTATGTCCATTTTATTTAATTTATTTAAATTGACAGGCTTTCCTTTGTGAACATTAAAACAGTAAAATCTCAGAAATTGTTACATGTTGCATTTATATTTTTGTTCAGCATAGGTTGCATTTGTATATGTTGTGATAATATCCCCATTTATTTCTAATCAGATGTGAAGTGCTTCTGTTTTAATTGATTAAATAGAGTGGGTTTTGATCTATACCAAATTAGCATACCCCCTGAGTCACGTCCATGTTTTACTCCTGATAGTTTGGTGGATGGAACTACCAGCCGTCTGGTGAATACCTCTAAGGTCGCAGGATGGGGCTTGGGTGGATGTTAGAGTGTGTGTTGGGCCTGTTTGCCTACTCAAAATCAAGGCATATGTCTGGCTGTTCTTGGGCATACAGTTGAAGTCAGAAGTTTACATACAACTTAGCCAAATGCATTTAAACAAAAATGTTCACAATTCCTGACATTTAATCCGAGCAAAAATTCCCTGTTTTAGGTCAGTTAGGATCATCACTTTATTTTAGGAATATGAAATGTCAGAATAATAGTAGAGATAATTATTTATTTAATATTTTATTTCTTTCATCACATTCCCAGTGGGTCAGAAGTTTACATACAGTCAATTCATATTAGGTAGCATTGCCTTTAAATTGTTAAACTTGGGTCAAACGTTTTGGGTAGCCTTCCACAAGCTTCCCACAATAAGTTGGGTGAGTTTTGGCCCATTCCTCCTGACAGAGCTGGTGTAACTGAGTCAGGTTTTTATTTCTCCTTGCTAGCACATTCTTTTTCAGTTCTGCCCACACATGTTCTATGGGATTGAGGTCAGGGCATTGTGATAGCCACTCCAATACCTTGACTTTGTTGTCCTTAAGCCATTTTGCAACAACTTCGGAAGTATGCTTGGGTCATTGTCCATTTGGAAGACCCATTTGCAACCAAGCTTTCACTTCCTGACTGATGTCTTGAGATGTTGCCTCAATATATCCACATAATTTTCCAACCTCATGATGCCATCTATTTTGTGAAGTGCACCAGTCCTTCCTGCAGCAAAGCACCCCCACAACATGATGCTTCCAACCCTGTGCTTCACGGCTGGGATGGTGTTCTTTGGCATGCAAGTCTCACCCTTTTTCCTCCAAACGTAACAATGGTCATTTTGGCCAAACAGTTTTATTTTTGTTTCATCAGACTAGAGGACATTTCTCCAAAAAGTACGATCTTTGTCCCCATGTGCAGTTGCAAACCGTTTTGGAGCAGAGGCTTCTTCTTTGCTGAGCTGCCTTTCAGGTTATGTCGATATAGGACTCATTTTACTGTGGATATAGATGATTTTGCACCTGTTTCCTCGAGCATCTTCACAAGGTCCTATGCTGTTGTTCTGGGATTGATTTGCACTTTTCGTACCAAAGTACGTTCATCTCTAGGAGACCGAACGTGTCTACTTCCTGAGCGGAGTGACGGCTGCATGGTCCCATGGTGTTTAAACTGGCATACTTTTGTTTGTACAGATAAACGTGGTACCGTCAGGCCTTTGGAAATTGCTCCCAAGGATGAACCAGACTTGTGGAGGTCTACAATCTTTTTTTTGAGGTCTTGGCTGATTTCTTTTGATTGTCCCATGATTTAAAGCAAAGATGCACTGCGTTTGAAGGTAGGCCTTGAAATACTTCCACAGGTACACATCCAACTGACTCAAATGATGTCAATAAGCATATCAGAAGCTTCTAAAGCCATTACATCATTTTCTGGAATTTTCCAAGCTGTTTAAAGGCAAAGTCAACTTAGTGTATGTAAACGTCAGACCCACTGGAATTGTGATACAGTGAATTATAAGTGAAATAATCTATCTGTAAGCAAATTTTGGAAAAATGACTTGTGTCATGCAGAAAGTCGATGTCCTAACCGACTTGCCAGAACTGTAGTTTGTTAACAAGAAATTTGAGGAGTGGATGAAAAACGAGTTTTAATGACTCTAACCTAAGTGTATGTAAACTTCCGACTTCAACTGTATATTTGGCTGCGGTTGAGTGCAATGTCTTACAGGGTCCTTGCATTGGTGGGGACAGTCGCATTTTAGAGTTGTACCTGGTCGTGGAGGCTGTCCAAATCGAGGCACAGTAACGGGAAATGTTTTTATGGTAGCAGGATGAACTTCTTTTCATGGTAGCAGGGTGGAGATGACCATTTGTGTGTAAGGGAAAGAGGAAGAAGCTTTTTCATTCACTTCCTTGAGTGCTGTGGCCACCATTTCCTGCTGGGCCCACAGGTGGTTTGTGCCTGTGTGTATTATGATGTGGCTGGGGGATCCTAGTCGGTCCGGTACATCAGCTCCAGGGCGGGTGTTATGACATCACAGTTTAGCCACTTTCGATAAGATAAGATAATTACTGTAGGTGGGTGCTTACAGTTGAAAACACTTTCTTAAACACAGATTTTCAATTCACACATGAACAAGTGCATTCAGTGCATTTCTGAAAGTATTCAGAACTCTTGACTTTTTCCAGATTTAAAAAAAAGTTAAAGCTTTATTATAAAATGAATTAAATAATTGTTTTTCCTCTTTAAATTTTTTGTTTTGTTGATAATGTCTAAAAAATACTATATTTAACATTTACATAAGTATTCAGACCGTTTACTAAGTACTTTGTTGAAGCACCTTTGACAGCGGTTACATACTCGAGTCTTCTTGGGTATGACACTACAAGCTTGGCACACCTGTATTTGGGGAGTTTCTTCATTCTTCTATGCAGATCCTCTCAACCTCTATAGCTGCACAGCTATTTTCAGGTCTCTCCAAAGATGTTCGATCGGGTTCAAGCCGAGCTCTGACTGTGCCACTCAAGGACATTCAGAGACTTGTCCTGAAGCCACTCCTGCGTTGTTTTGGCTGTGTGCTTAGGGTATTTGTCCTGTTGGAAGGTGAACCTTCACCCCAGTCTGAGGTCTTGAGCACTCTGGAGCAGGTTTTCATTAAGGATTTCTCTGTATTTTGCTCCGTTCATAATTTACTCTCTGACTAGTCTCCCACTCCTTACTGTGAAAAACTTCCCCACAGCATGATGCTGCCACCCTTCTTCACCGTAGGGATGGTGCCAGGTTTTCTGTCAGATGTGATGCTTAGCATTCAGAACAAAGAGTTTAATATTGGTTTCATCAGACCAGAGAATCTTGTTTCTCATGGTCTGAGTCCTTTAGGTGCCTTTTGGCAAACTCCAAGCTGGCTGTCATGCGACTTTTACTGAGGATTGGCTTCCGTCTGGTTACACCAATACGGCCTGATTGGTGGAGTGACGCAGATATGGTTGTCCTTCTGGAAGGTTCTCCCATCTCCACTCAGGAACTCTGGAGCTCATTCAGAGTGACCATCAGGTTTTTGGTCACCTCTCTCACTTCTCCCCCGATTGCTCAGTTTGGCCGGGCAGACAGCTCTAGGAAGAGTCTTCGTGGTTCCAAACTTCTTCCATTTAAGAATGACGGAGGCCATTGTGTAATTGTGGACCTTCAATGYTGGTGAAATTTTTTGGTACCGTTCCCCAGACATGTACCTCAACACAATCTTGTCTCGGAGCTCTATGGACAATTCTTTCGACCTCTTGGCTTGGTTTTTGCTCTGACATGCAGTGTCAACTGTGGGACCTTATATAGACAGATGTGTGCCTGAATACTTTCTGAATGCACTGTATGTGAACGAGACATTTATTTTCAGGAAAGTGTTTAGGAAAGAGTTTGTTTTCCTGCACACATGTCCAGTCTGAGACTATCCCTCTACTGGTTTCTCTCTCACTCTTTCTCTCCCTCTCTTTCTTTCTCTTTCTCTCTCTCTCTCTCCCTTCCTTCCTTCCTTCACTCTCTCTCTCTCACCTCTCTTTCTCTTTCTCACCTCTCTCTCTTCCTCTCTTTTCCACACTTCTCTCTCTTTCTCTCTTTTTCACACTTCTCTCTCTTTCTCTCTCTCTCTATCCCTGCCTCCCTCTCTCTCTCTCTCTCTCTCTCTCAACATTCTCTCCTCTCTCTGTCTCTATTTCTCTCTGTCTTTCTTTCTCACCTCTCTCTCTTTTTTTCTCTGTCTCTCTCTCTGTACCATCTCTGACCTCACTCTTTCTCTCCTGCTCCCCCCTTCTTTCTGTGTCGCTGTATAATAATCATAATATAAATGATTTTGCTCTCTTTCAATCTAGGTCACGCCCCCCTGGAGGCCCAGAGAATCCTCCAGCCATGACTCACGCTGCATACATACCGTCTACTGGAACTGAATCCTGTTGTGTGTGTGTGTGTGTTGTGCTGTGTGTGTGTGTGTGTGTGTGTGTGTGTGTGTGTGTGTGTGTGTGTGTGTGTGTGTGGTGTGTGTGTGTGTGTGTGTGTGTGTGTGTGTGTGGTGTGTGTGTGTGTGTGTGTTGTGTGTGTGTGCGCGTGTGTGTGTGTGTGGTGTGTGTGGTGTGTTGTGTGTGTGTGTGTGTGTGGTGTGTGTGTGTGTGTGTGTGTGTTGTGTGTGTGTGTGCGCGTGTGCTTTGTTCCCGTGTGGTGGATGAGGTGGCTGCAGGTTCGTTGGCCAGTAGCACTGAATCTGTGAACTGAGCCAAGAAAAAGTCTCTTCCTCAGAAAGAAACTCAGCATTGTACTGTTAAATGAGATGTGACATGTCTTTCTCTTTCTCTCTTAATCTTCCCTCTTTCCTCTTTCACTTGTTCACATGGCTGTGAGGCCGTATGCTCAGGTTGGCAAGTCCTGGCATACAGTACTCCATTTAGAAGGTCTACTGCTGTGCTGAGAAGACATGCACACACGACACACACACACAACACACACACACACACACACACACACACCACACACACACACACACACACACACACACACACACACACGCACACACACACAACACGACACCACCACACATCACCACACTCATAGTTTTCCTGGCAAGAAACAATTGAGCCATCATCATGGAGAGAAAAGCAGGAATTAGCAGGAGAATATTTGGTCGAGGTGAAATCTGAGATCTGTTGCCAAATGCTACCACACTGAACCTCAGTCATCATCTGAGATCTGTTAATATATGCTACCATACTGAAACGTATTCTTTATAATCAAACATTTTAATGTTTTATCCTAACATCTCTCTCTTTAATTAATCTCCCTTTCCCTCTCATTCGCCTCGATAGCTCCGTACCCCGTCTGTCTGCATCACTCTATCTCTCTTTTTCTCTCTTGCTCTCGCTCTCTCTCTCTACATATATATTTCTCTCTCTCTCCATATATATTTCTCTCTCTCTCCATATATATTTCTCTCTCTCTCTCCATATATATTTCTCTCTCTCTCCATATATATTTCTCTCTCTCTCCATATATATATCTCTCTCTCTCCATATATATTTTTCTCTCTCTCTCTCCATATATATTTCTCTCTCTCTCTCTCCATATATATTTCTCTCTCTCTCCATATATATTTTTCTCTCTCTCTCTCCATATATATTTCTCTCTCTCTCTCTCCATATATATTTCTCTCTCTCACTCTCTATTTCTCTTTTGTCACGGTTGTCGTAAGAACGGGACCAAGACGCAGCGGTTGTTGAGTTCCACATATTTATTGCAAAGTGAAACTTAAATAAAAAACAATAAATCAATAAACGAACAACTAAACGTGACTACGTGGTGCACATGCACAAACACAAAACAATATCCCACAAACACAGGTGGGAAAAATATCTACTTAAATATGATCCCCAATTAGAGACAACGATTACCAGCTGCCTCTAATTTGGAATTATACAAAACACCAACATAGAAAATATAAACTAGAACACAGCATAGAAATTATAAACTAGAATATCCCCTAGTCACGCCCTGACCTACAACACCATAGAGAAACAAGGGCTCTCTATGGTCAGGGCGTGACAGTACCCCCCCCCAAAGGTGCGGACTCCGGCTGCAAAACCTGAAACCAAATGGGGTGGTCAGGGGGGTGACTAGTGTCGGTGGCGGCTCCGGTGCGGGTCGTAGCCCCCCCCCAGACCCCAGATCCGACCATGGCACCGGGCTGAACGCCGTGCCTGGACTGGGCACCGGCGCAGAAGATGACATCTTTCTGTCTCTCTCTCTCTCTTTCCCTCCCCTCCTTCCCTCTCTCTCTCTCTCTCTCTCTCTCTCTCTCTCTCTCTTGATCGTACATATGCATATTATTGTTATTATTGGATAGAAAACACCTTCTGTTTCTATAGAAGTTGGAATTTTGTCTCTGATGGTACAGAACAATTTCTACAGCACTTTTCATGACAGGTTCAGATTTCAGAAATGTTTACTCTGATCTGGGTTGTTTATAAGGGACAGTGAATGCTATGAAGAAACCGACACTGCCTAGTCTTCCTCTGGGTGTCTGTACGTCATCAGTTTTTCAATGAAATCGATGGGACGTTCACAGCCATTACAAAAGACCAAAATGTACAGAGACCTCCCTTTCTCAACGTGGCCTGAAGCGTCAGGCATCGACCTGCCTCGTTCCCCAAATCGTTTTCTAACAGCAATATTCTCCGGTCATGTTTTTCAGCTCGTTATA
>NW_019943360.1:0-6959 GCF_002910315.2 Salvelinus sp. IW2-2015 | reverse complement strand
GATACTGCAACGCTACTGCTGTTTTCTCATATGTATAACAGGCCCATAGGGAGCTAACGTGCTTCTGCCATTAGTACTGTGGTCAGCCTTGTGTCTCACTGTCAAGACGAAGGCTATGTGTAGTTAGCCTCTGCAAAGGAATCTGCAATCTGGGCTCAGAGAGTGGTGTTTTGCATCTCCTTGGGAGGCTGTAGACCCAGAATGGCCTAACAACTAATGTTTAACGCTAGTTTAAACATTAGTTTTAGCATTTTGTTTAAAACAGTTTTAGTTAACCTTTCCGAGCCTCTACCCCGGGTCCGGGAGCACCCCCCACCCCCCCACACACTAATTAGCATAGCTAGCATATGCTCGAAAAGTAGATAGTAGCATTCTGAAATATCATTAAATCACAAGTCCAAGGGACACAGATGAAAGATACAGATCTTGTGAATAAGCCACCATTTTCAGGATTTTTTAAACATGTTTACAGGGAAGACACAAAATAGTAAAATCATTAGCTAACACGGTTTAGCAAAATTACACCAGTTATAGTTCAAACTTCCATCAGTTTCATACTCCTTCAGGTGTTGTATCACCAATTCGGCTCAACTAAAGATATTGATATTCCACGTAACCAAAGAAAAACCTCTTCAGATGACAGTCGTGATATAACATTATTCATGTATTAGGATGTTTTTGTTAGAAAAAAAGTGCATATTTCAGGTAGAATTCACAGTTTACAAATTGCGCACCCACCGGTCACAAATCGACTAGAATTACTAGATAAGGCAACGTGTATGACCAAACCATCATAAAACATTTCATAAAAATAGGACACAAGCATAGCAATGGAAAGACCCAGTCTTGTGATCAGACCATATTTCAGATTTTCTAAGCGTTTTCAGCGAAACACAATAAATCGATGAAGTGCAACACATGTGCAAATGTACCAGAGGCAAAATCGATTCCAGCCAAAGAGCGCTATAACGGTAATACAGGCAAAATATTATTTTTTTTCACTAACACTTCTCAGAATTCTACGAGTACACTCCTTGTACATCATTTTACAATATAAATATCAGTTTGTTCGAAAAGTGCATATTTAAGCCATTACAAAACGTGGTTACACAATAAACATGACTAGGAATCAGCCTCAATTATGATCCTGAAGGTCATCATATCAGAGTGATCTAGTTTAATTGAAGCTATATCAATACTTGACTAAAAAATAGCAGGTTGACAGCAATCTCGAAAGACAAATTGAGTTCTTAATGCAACCGGCTGATTTACATTTTTAAATCTTATCCTTACTTTTTCACATACAAGGGTTGGCCAAGTGAATGCTGTTACCAAAAGAAAATGGGAAATTATCGTTTAAAATATTTCGACAGAGAACACGATATCATAATTAAAGTATGGTTACTTGAGCTGGTTCTTCCATCAGAATCTTGGGCAATGTATCCTTCTATGATAAACGTTCTTTTTGGTCGATAAGTACTCTGTCCTTCGAAATTCACCAGCCTAATTGACCGACACCTAAACGTGTCCAAACTTTGCTAGATGCGCACAATTCTCTCTCTTTTCTTAACCACAGTCAGCGCGGAGCGGCTAACTCTAACATCATGACGGCCAACCTCTACTACAGGAGTGTTCATCGGAAGAATTCTGAGAAGGTAGTGAAAAATTAAATTATTTTGCGGTGATTACGTTTTAGCGCTCTTTGGCTGGATCGATTGCTCTGGTAACATTTGCACATGTGGTTATGCTAACTTATCGATTTATTTGTGTTTTTCCGCTGAAAAACGCTTAGAAAATTCTGAAATATTGGTCTGAAATCACAAAGAACTGGGTCTTTCCATGCTATGCTTTGTCGTATTTTTATGAAATGTTTTATGATGAGTAAATTGGTCATACACGTTGCTCTATCTAGTAATTCTAGTCGATTTGTTGATGGTGGTGCAATTGTAAACTGCTGATTTCTACCTGAAATATGCACTTTTTTCTAAACAAAAACTAATCCTATTACCATGAATATGTTATCGACTGTCATCTGAAGAGGTTTTTTCTTGTGTTAGTGGATTATCAATATCTTAGTTGAGCCGAATTGGTGATAGCACCCTGAAGGAGTATAGAAACTGATGGAGTTAGAATACTGGTGTATTTGCTAACTGTGTTTAGCTAATAGATTTACATATTTTGTTCTTCCTGTTAAAACATTTTTTAAAATCTGAAATGTGGCTTATTCACAAGATCTGTATCTTTCATCTGTGTCTTGGACTTGTGATTTAATGATATTTAGATGCTACTATCTACCTTTTGAAGCTTATGCTAGCTATGCTAATTAGTGTGGGGGGGTGGGGGGTTGGCTCCGACCCGGGAGTAGGCCGTGAAAAGGTTAACTAAACTGTTTAGAACAAATGCCTAAAAACTAATTTTAACTAGCGTTTAAACATTAGTTTTAGGCATTTTTCTACAGCCCTCCAAGGAGATGCAAACACAATCCACTTCTGAGCCAGATTGCAGATTCTTTGCAGAGGTTAACTACACCATAGCTTCGTCTGCAGTGAAGCCACAGGCTAGACCACAGTACTAAAATGGCAGAAGCACTGGATTTAGCTTTCCCTAGTCGGCCTGTATACATATGAGAAACAGCATAGCGTTAGCAGTTATCCCTAGTATTTAAATAGTGTTACAGTGATTCAGGATTCAGAGTTATCCCATATTCCAGATGAATGGGTGAGCTGTTTCATCTCAGGTGTGCGTTTGTGCTCTGTGTGTGTGGGTGTGTGTGTGTGTGTGTGTGTGTGTGTGTGTGTGTGTGTGTGTGTGTGTGTGTTTGTGTGTGTGTGTGTGTGTGTGTGTTGTGTGTGTGTGTGTGTGTGTGTGTGGTGTGTGTGTGTGTGTGTGTGTGTGGTGTGTGTGTGTGTGTGTCTGGCCCAGTGTAGAATGCTGCTACTCTATAATTTAGGAGATACACTCACACCCAGCACTTTACCAGCCAGAAGACACACACTCACACACACACACACACACACACACACACACACACACACACACACACACACACACACACACACACCACACACACACACACACACACAACACACACACACACACACACACACACACACACCACACACACACACACACACACACACACACACACACACACACACAGAGGGGTGAGAAGAGAATAGACCAGAGAGAGAGAAAAAGAGGTGAACAGAGGGAACAAAAAACAGAAAGGTGAGAGAAAGAAACACATGTGGAAGAGAGGAGACAGACCAAGGGGACCGAGAGGAGAATAATAGAGGGATAATTCAACAGAGAGAAAATACATTGAAAAAAACAATCGTTAAAAGAGGTGTTTAAAATGGTCGTCAGTATTTGACCTTCACACTCCCTTTCTCTTATAGACAATGTTCCTCCAGAGTCACATTAAAACTAGTGCCTCAGTGAGATCATAGAGCTGGAATAAATTACACACACCCTTAAGAAAGAGTATAGAAGAGACGAGGGAGAAGAAGGAGGAGAGAGAGAGAAAGAAAGAAAGAAAAAGAAGAAAGAAAAAAAAAAAAAAGAAGAAAGAAGAAAATAAGAAAGAAAAGAAAAAAGAAAAAAGAAAGAAAAAGAAAGAAAAAAAGAAAAAAGAAAGAAGAAAGAAAAGAAAGAAAGAGAGAAGAAAGAAAGAATATATGAAAGAGAAGAAGGAAGAGAGAGGAAGAGAGAAGATAAGAGGCGAGAGAGAATAGTAAGAGAGGAGAGAGAGAGAAGAGAGAGAGAGAGGAGAGAGAGAGAAGAGAGAGAGATAGAGACGAGAGAGATCAAGAATTTAGCACGAGGCAGTTTAATTTGGAGACACAAATATGCTAATGCGGAACAGCACCCCCTATAGTTGCAAGAAGTTAAGGGTTAACCCAAACTTCTTTGGGCTGCAAGCCCGAAGCCGGGCACAATATGACAACAGCCACTTCAAGTGCAGGGCGCGAAATTCAAAATATATTTTTTAGAAATATTTAACTTTCACACATTTACAAGTCCAATACAGCAAATGAAAGATAAACATCTTGTAAATCCAGCCAACATGTCCGATTTCTAAAATGTTTTACAGCGAAAACACCACGTATATTTATGTTAGCTCACCACCAAATACAAAAAAAGGACAGACATTTTTCACAGCACAGGTAGCATGCACAAAACCAACCTAACTAACCAAGAACCAACCAAACTAACCAAGAAACAACTTCATCAGATAACAGTCTTATAACATGTTATTCAATAAATCTATGTTTTGTTCGAAAAATGTGCATATTTGAGCTATAAATCAGTTTTACATTGCAGCTACCATAACAGCTACCGTCAGAAATAGCACCGAAGCAGCCAGAGTAATTACAGACACCAACGTCAAATACCTAAATACTCATCATAAAACATTTCTGAAAAATACATGGTGTACAGCAAATGAAAGACAGGCATCTTGTGATTCCAGCTAATATTTCCGATTTATTAAGTAATTTACAGCGAAWACAGAATATAGCATTATATTAGCTTACCACAATAGCCAGAAACACAAGCCATTTACGAGCAGCGAAAGTTAGCGATCGTAACAAACCAGCAAAAGATATATCATTTTTGACTAACCTTGATAAGCTTCATCAGATGACAGTCCTATAACATCAGGTTATACATACACTTATGTTTTGTTCGAAAATGTGCACATTTAGAGCTGAAATCAGTGGTTATACATTGTGCTAACGTAGCATCTTTTTCCCACAACGTCCGGATATTTTTCTGCCACTCACATATTCTGACCAAATAACTATTCATAAACATTTCTAAAAAATACATGTTGTATAGGAAATGATAGATACACTAGTTCTTAATGCAATCGCCGTGTTAGAATTCTAAAAATAACTTCATTACGAGATCCAGCTTAGTTATAGCGAGAGAGTGCCCAAAATTTGGGCGCAAACTACTAGTACAACATATTCGACAGATATATGAAATAGCATCATAAAATGGGTCCTACTTTTGATGAGCTTCCATTAGAATGTTGTACAAGGGGTCCTTTGTCCAGAACAATTGTTGTTTGGATTTAGAATGTCCTCTTCTCCAGTCAATTCGCACGGAAAGCTAGCAAAGTGGCGCGAAGCTCTCCTTCCTGAACAAAGGCACACAACGCAACACGCATAACATCCCGAATAAATTTCAATAATCTAATAAAACTATATTGAAAAAACATACTTTACGATGATATTGTCACATTTATCAAATAAAATCAAAGCCGGAGATATTAGYGGTCTATAACGACAGCTTTCCAGAAGGCAATWCCAGGYYCCTTCTCGCGCKTTCCAGRAAACAGGAAATGGGTGWCACGTCATGCCAAGAGCTTTTATTCCACCTCAGACCAAGATAAACACTCCATTTCTTCTCTCACTGCCTATTGACATCTAGTGGAAGGTGTATGACGTGCATGTATACTAATACGTATCAAGCCCATTTATAGGCAGGCCCTAGAACAGAGCATCGTTTTCAGATTTTCCACTTCCTGATCAGGAAGTTTGCTGCAAAATGAGTTCTGTTTTACTCACAGATATAATTCAAACGGTTTTAGAAACTAGAGAGTGTTTTCTATCCAATAGTAATAATAATAATATGCATATTGTACGAGCAAGAATTGAGTACGAGGCCGTTTGAAATGGGCACATTTTATCCAGGCTACTCAATACTGCCCCTGCAGCCCAAAGAGGTTAACTTAAAAGTTAATGTGGAATGTGTTTGAGGCCAAGCACTTGTGTGTGACAAGGTAGGGGAGGTATACAGAAGATATTCCTATTTGGTAAAAGACCAAGTCCATTATGGCAAGAACAGCTCAAATAAGCAAAGAAAAAACAAGCAGTCCATCAATTACTCTTAAGACATGAAGGTCTAGTCAATAACACGAAATTTCAAATAACTTAAAAAAGTTTCTCAGAGTACAGTCGCCAAAAACCATCAAAGCGTAATGAAAGAAACTGAGGCGCTCTCATGAGGACTGTCCACATATAGGTAATAGGACACGGAGCCAATAGGTTACTTACTGCTGCATGAGGATAAGTTCATTAAAGAAGTTAACTGCACCTACAGCCACTTGCAGCCCAAATAAATGCTTCTACAAGTATTTCAGAGTAACAGACCACATCTCATACAATCAACCTGTTCAGAGGAGGTAAAAAACTGTCCGTAGAGATCCAAGCCTTCGTGTCGAAATTGCCTCGGCAGAAGAAACACCAACTACTAAACGACACCAATAAGAAAAAGTGACTTGCTTGGTACCAAAGAAACACGAGCAAGTGCGACATTAGACGGTGGAGATCTGGTCCTATTGGAGTCTGAATGGAGTAAAATTATGAGGTTATTTGATGTTATAACGCGCCATGTACTTATCGCCTGAGACCGCAGAGTAAGGTTGATACGGATATGAATCTCCTCATTGTGTGGTTCCGACCAATGAAGCAATGCGCCAGGAAGAGGTGTGGTGGTTTGCTTTGCTTGGTAGACACTGTCATGTGATATTACCAGTCACGCGCTACCACAGCAATGTCTGCGAAACATGGCATCACCATCCCTGGTTTTGCGCTTGAGGTAGGGACTATCATTTGTTTTTCGAAACATGAACAATGACCCAAAAAACCAACTCCACAGGCTAGTAAGCGGCATCATTTTGACCAAAGAAGGAGGGGTGATGGCTCGAATAAATAGGAAATGTATGTCTTTTGCACTTTTCTCGAATAAACACAGTTTCTGGTATTATATATTAAAATTGTGCTGTTCCTACATAACCAATTTTCTGTGTTCATCAAGTGACCTGATTTAACGAATCCATTAATTATTGCAGTAGCTTGCAATTTGCGCCATAGTATGCCCAGACCTTTGTTTTGTAACAAACGAAAGATATAAATCATAGTTACAAGGTCTCAGGTTTAGCACGAGGAAAG
>NW_019943359.1:235889-244794 GCF_002910315.2 Salvelinus sp. IW2-2015 | reverse complement strand
AGTCAGCAGGTAGCAGTCAGCAGGTAGAAGTCAGCATGTAGAAGTCAGCAGGTAGCAGTCATGCATTATWGAGACTATAGTCTCTGATTTAGCCMTAGCAGTCTTTGTGGGAAAACATCTATCAACACTGCATTTCATATGCCAACATTCCAACAAGCTCTCACAGATTCACTGCAGAATGTGACGTTTGTGTGTGAACGTAAAATTGGTCATGTTTAGACATTGATTTAAAGTTAAGGGTTAAGTTTTAGGATCGAGTTAAAAAACAAATAAAAAACAAGTGCCTTGCATTGGGATTRAACATRCGACCCTCAGAKCCAAAGAGCAAATACGCCACCCCCGTCCACGACGCCCTAGCAAAACCCAAGCCTAGCTGATGGTAATAGCGCCACTTGCCTGTAGCAGCTGGTTTTGAAGGCATCTCGATGTCCTGAGGACCTTGACAGACGTCAAATTTGGAAGTGAATCCTGAGCGACCTGGCTGAACATGCAACCCTTTAGCAATATGAATGAACCTGTTAGGTAAKGAACAGTAAAGCAACTAACATCAACACGGCTCATTATGGCTGTGAATTTGCTGTTGATGCTACAAGGGGACAGAGAGAAT
Organism: Salvelinus sp. IW2-2015; assembly: GCF_002910315.2. Taxonomy (NCBI): domain Eukaryota; kingdom Metazoa; phylum Chordata; class Actinopteri; order Salmoniformes; family Salmonidae; genus Salvelinus; species Salvelinus sp. IW2-2015. The sequence continues at coordinate 244,187 of NW_019943359.1, read as the reverse complement.
TAGAGACAAGAACAAACTTGAACATGAGGAAAATAATAGGAAACCCAGCACAGAATACAACCAATTAGCATGCCGTTCTAATCTCTGCTAGTGTGTACGTTGTTGGAAAATAACATTAAATTATGTTGTTGTTTTGGGTTCAATTACCACATCATGATGTTTTAATGCACAGTGTACTGCTGTGTTAATGAGTTCTCCTCTCTCTACACACACAAACAAACACAAAAGGCTGAAGCAGATACGCACACAGATACATGCAGGCAGGATACACGCACAAAGACACTGCGATCAACCTGTCCCTTGTGGACACAAAAACCTCTATCAAAACATGAGCTGGTGAGGAGAAAAAAACTCATCCTCTTTTCACTCCATATCTTCTTTTTTTCTCTGTGTGCAGATTTGTCTGTCTAGTATACATGTCTGCTCCAAGTCCAGTGAATAGTTTCTGTCAGTTTCCCAAATGGCACCCTATTCCCTATATATAGGGCAACTGGTCAAAATGGCACCCTATTCCCTATATAGAGCAACTGGTCAAAATGGCACCCTATTCCTTTTATAGGGCAACTGGTCAAAATGGCACCCTATTCCCTATATGGGGCAACTGGTCAAACGTAGTGCACTATTAATAGGTAATAGGGTGCCGTTTGTGATGCAACCTCTGTCACGCAGGTCGATGAAATTCAAGGAAGCCATTCAAGACAAGATGATGAGATGGAAAGAGAGAAGGAGAAACAGAAAATGACATGGAAAGAGAGAAGGAGAAACAGAAAATGACATGGAAAGAGAGAAGGAGAAACAGAAAATGACATGGAAAGAGAGGAGAAACAGAAAATGACATGGAAAGGAAATGGAAATCAGCTTTAAAGTCCCCCAGCGTGTCGACAGCCACAGCGTCTATCTAAAGCCTAGTTCGCTCTGGATAAGAGCGTCTGCTAAATGACTTAAATGTAAATGTAAATGTAGTTCAGATACAACAGCCGACACGAGACTAGCTAATTTTAGAATGATGTGTTGTACTGTACACACTGACTGAAAACGAATTAATTTTGTTTTGTGGGTACCGCTCCTGTAACCAGCGGTTACAGGGGGTGTCCACCCGGCGGTCGTGCATGCGAGTTGGCTTTCGGTAGCGCATTCAGGTTGGAGTGGCTAAGTTCTCATGATCACATGATCTTTGGAGGGAGTTAGTCCGTGTTGCCCAGCAACCAGCCCCCCAAAAAAACATCACTGCTCTAAGAGGAGATTGCATGGAAGGAATGGCCAAAATACCCAAGAAAACAGTGTGAAAACCTTGGTGAAGACTTTACAGAAAAAATGTTTTGACCCCTCCTGTCATCTGCCAACAAGGGTATAAACAAAGTATTGAGATAAACTTTTGTTATTGACCAAATACTTATTTTCCACCATAATTTGCAAATAAAATTCATTCCAAATCCTATAATGTGATTTTCTGGATTTTTTTCTCATTTTGTCTGTCATAAGTTGAAGTGGTACTAATGAGAAAATTACAGGCCTCTCTCATCTTTTTAAGTGGAAGACTGCACCAAATTGGGTGGCTGCTAAATAACTTTTTTGCCTCACTGTAGTTCAATTAAACAAACAGTGTAATGGCACTTTGTCCAAATGTACAGAACGCCCAACCTCGGAAGGAGCCAGCCTTTCCTGTTCATAATATAACACATCTAAAACACAGGGGCGAATGGTATTAATCTGACCTGTGTTCAAGACAGAGGAAAGTGGTAAAGAAAGTATAACTATTAACAAACATTTGTGCACATTCTTAAAAGGATGAATACCCAAAATCTTTTGTATTTTGCTTAGTAACATTTTTTCCCTGGTACAAATTTGAAAATCTAGGGTTATAATTTACATGTATAAAATGATTTGTTCTGTATGCTACTAATAATTTTGGAGCAGACTTGTCACATGGAAAAACTTCCAACACAGTAACAAACCTTGACCAAAACCAAAGAAACATCAATGGCAGGTTCATCAAATAACTAGTTCCATTAACTTTCAACTCAATGTATGCTAATTATAATATCATGACTATGCAATTAAAACATTAATTACATGCCTGCAGAAATAATTTGTTTTTCAGTGCTGGTACAGAAGCGATTCAACTGTTATCATTATTTCGGGAATGGGGCTAGACCAAAAGCAATGACGCAGTGAAGCTCTTTTAAGATTGAATTCAAACGGTTTATAACTGCCCTTCGCTTGCTCATTTAATTTACAATTTGCAATATTAGAATACTTTAGGAAATTAGGGAAGTTGCAGTATCCTGGTCAATTACCCAGACAGGACAGCACAGCCACGCCCTAAGTGGATTTTGAGTAGCTTACTCATGAAATTACCTATACAGTGCCTTGGAAAAGAGTTCAGCACCCCTTGACTTGTTCCACATTTTGTTACGTTACAGCATATTCTAAAATGAATTGTTTTTTCCCCTCATCAATCTACCATGGGCCAAAAGTGTGCAAAAGCTGTTCATTCAAGGCAAAGTGTGGGCTCTTTAAGAATCTACAAATATAAAATATATTTTGTTGTTTAGAAAACACTCTTTGTATTACATAGTTATTACTTCTCACATATTCATAGAATGTAAATAAAGAAAACCCTTGAATAGTAGCGGTTCCAACTTGTTTGACTGGTATTAGTATGTAATAACTATTTTGTGTTTTTATTTTCAAAACATATGCAAAAATAATTAAAAAAACTGTTTTCAGTTTGGTCATCGTGGGTTATCTGTGTGTAGATTGACGGGGGAAATAATGTTTTTAATTCATTTTAGAATAAGGCTGGGTAAATTAACAAAACCGTGGCAAAAGTCGGTTGTCTGAATTCTTTCCGAATGTCTGTATATACAAAAGTATGGTGGACATTCCCTTCAAGTTACGTGGATTCAGCTATTTCAGCCAACCCATGCTGACAGGTGTATAGAAATCGAGCACACAGCCCATGCAATCTCTAAGACAAATATTGGCAGTGATGGCCTTATTGAAGAGCTCAGTTACTTTCAATCTGTCACCGTTCATATGGGGCCACCATTCCAATAAGTCAGTTTCGTCATAATTTCTGCACTGCCCAGGCTACCCGGTCAATTGTAACTGCTGTTATTCGTGAAAGTGGTAATGTCTAGCAGCAAACACGGCTACAGCTGCGAAGTGTTCAGCACGTTACCGTCGTCTGTCCCCCTCGGTTTGCAACAATCACGACCAAAATTCAATGCCTCTGGAAGCACGTCAGCACAAGAAACTGTTTCGTTGTGGAGCTTCATGAAATTGTTTTCATGGCGAGCAGCTGCACACAGCCCGCTATTGGACTCCCTGGACGCAGCTGGAAAACAGTTCTCTGGATGAATGAATCACGCTTCAAATCAACCTTCTTCACCCATGTGTTTTGTGGTGGGTGGAACCATTCAGTTTTGTTCAGTGATGTGTTACGCCGACGAACGTTAAGCTTTACAGCCTTCTAAACTGGTGTCAGTCGATGTGGATAGGGGGGTGCTTCCTCTGCTGTTCCTGAAGTCCACAATCATCTCCTTTGTTTTGTTGACAGTTGAGTGAGAGGTTATTTTCTGGCACCCACTCCAGAGCCTCACCCTCCCTGTAGACTGTTTCGTCCTGGTTGGTAATCAAGCCTACTAACTGTTGTGTCGTCTGCAAACTTGATGATTGAGTTGGAGGCGTGCGTGCCCATAGTCATGGTGAACAGGGAGTACAGGAGGGGGCTGAAGCAATGCAACCCTTGTTTTGGGGGGGGGGCCCCACTGTGTTGAGGATCAGCAAAGTGGAGGTGTTGTTTCTACCTTACCACTGGGGGCGGCCCGTCAGGAAGTCCAGGACCGCAGTTCAGTTGCACGGGCGGGGTTTCAAGACTCAGGGCCTCAGCTTAATGAAAATGAGCTTGGAGGATACTATGGTGTTGACTGCTGAGCTATCGTCAATGAACAGCATTTACATATGATATTCCTCTGTGTAGATGGGATAGGGCAGTGTGCAGTGCGATGTGCGATTGCAGATCGTCTTTGTGGATGTCTAATTGGGGCGGTAAGGCAAATTGAAGTAAGGTCTAGGGTGTCAGTAAGGTAGAGGTGAATATGATCCTTGACTAGTCTCTCAAAGCCACTTCAACATGACAGAAGTGAGTGCTACGTGGGCGATAGTCATTTAGTTCAGTTACCTTTACTTATTGGGTAAAACAAGGTGGACATGTGGGGACAGCAGACTGGGATAGGGAGAGATTGAATTGTCCGTAAAAACACCAGCAGCTGGTCTGGCGCATGCTTCTGAGGACGAGGCAGGGATGTCCCATCTGGCCTGGCAGCCTTTGGGCGAGGGTTAACAACACTTTAACATGTCTTTACTCACGTTGGCTCGGAGAAGGAGAGCCCACAGTCCTTGGTAGCGGGCCTCATCGGTGGCACTGTGTTATCCTCAAAGTGGGCGAAGAAGGTTTTAGTTTGTTCTGGAAGCAAGCCGTCAGTGTCCGTGAGGCTGGTTTTCCCTTTTGTAGTCCGTGATTGTCCTGGTTCGACCCTGCCACATACGTCTTGTTGAATTGCTAACTTCACTTTGTTCTCTATACTGAATGTTTGCCTGTTTGATCGCCTTATGGAGGGAATAACTACAATGTTTTTGTATTCGGACATATTCCGTCACCACTCGCCTCGGTTAAATGTGATGGTTTTGCGCTTTCAGTTTTTGCACGAATGCTGCCATCTATCACGGTCTTTCCTGGTATCGTAGTTATAATAGTCACAGTGGGTACAACTCTCCTATTCCTGATAAACTCAGCACGCGTAATCAGTATATTCCATCATGTTTATTCTCAGAGGCTACATGGAATAATCCTAGCATGATCAAAACAATCTTGAAGCGTGAATCCAATTGGTCAAACCAGTGTTGAATAGTCCCTTAGCAGGGTACTTTCCTGTTTGAGTTTCGCCTATAGAGGGAGGAAAAAATGGAGTCGTGATCAGAATTTGCCAAGGAGGGCCGGAGGAGGCCTTGTAGGCATCCAGAAGTTGAGAAGCAGTGGTCGAGTGTTTTTAGCAGAGCCGAGTACTGCAGTCAATATGGAGAAGGTGTAAAGTTTTAAGTTCCTACATCCATCACGGACACTGAACTGTCCACCCACACATGGTGGTGAAGAAGGCCGGCAACAGCAGCGCCTCTTCAAGCCTGCAGAAGGCTGAAGAAATTTGGCTTGGGCACCTAAAACCCTCAACAAAACTTTTTACAGATGCACAATTGAGAATCATCCTGACGGGCCTGCCTATTGCTTGTCGCAGTTTGCTGGTAACAGGCACCGCCCACACTGCAAGGCTTCTTCCAGAGGAATGATGCGGTCCTGCCCAAACGCAATCACCGGAGGCAAACTGCCTGCCCCTCCAGGAACACTACAACACCGCTTCACAGGAAGGCCACAAAAGTCATCAAGGAACAACAACCCCGAGCCACTGACGTTCACACCGCTACATCCCAAAGGCGAGGTCATACAAGTGTTAAATCAAGCTGGGCCTGAGAGACTGAAACAACAGCTTCTATTCTCAAGGCCATCAGACCTGTTAAACAGCCATCACTAACACAGAGGCTGCCCCTACATACAGAACTTGAAATCCTTTGGCCACTTAAACTAAATGGATCAATAAGTCCACTTTAATAAGCCCTTTAATTATATGGTCGTTTACATATCTTGCATTACTCATCACATATGTATATTAGCTCGCGTGTTTTATACGCATCTATTAGCATCTTAGCAATGCCGCTGTCTGGCCAGTACATATTAATAATGTATAATATTCTTATTCCATTCCTTCTGACTTATTGTTGTGTGTATTAGGTAGTTGTTTGGGGAATTTTGTTAGATTACATGTTAGATATTGCTTGGCAAGAGCTGTCGGAACTGAGAAGCACAAGCATTCACTAACTACACTCGCAATAACACTGCTATACCATCGTGTTGTGACAAATAAATTTGATTGATATGTTGAATAAGAACTTCGGTAGCGTTTCCTCAAATTTGCCATAAAATACCCACCTACAATAAATGCGGCCTCAGGATATGTGGTTCCAGTTTGCATAAAAGTCCAGTGAGTTCTTTGAGGGCGCGTCGTGGTATCGGCTTTTGGTGGGAGAATATCACGGCTGTGACTATAACCAAAGATATACTCTCTGAGGTAATAGGTCGGCATGTGAAATTGTGAGGTATTTTAGGTGGGTGAACAACAAGGGACTTGAAAGTTCCACTGTATGTTATCACATCATAACATTCAATACAATTAATGTTTGTCAAGATCTGTGTGGAAGAACTTGACTGACCTGGACCACACGAGCGCTGACCTCAACTCCATCGACAGCCTTTGGGTAATGAGGCACGCCGACTGCGGAGAGCCAGGCTAAATCGCCCACATCAGTGTCCGACTACTAATGCTCTTGTGGCTGAATGGAAGCAAATCCCTGCAAGCATGTTCCTAACAATCTAATGGAAAGCCTTCCCAGAAGAGTGGAGGCTGTTATAGCAGCAACAGTGGAGACAAACCCCATATTACACTGGCATGATGTTGGAATGATGATGTTTCGAGAGCAGGTGTCCACCTACTTTTGGTCATGTAGTGTATCGTATCATGTATTTAATAGCTTTGGGGGTAATAGAGCAGGTACCGGTATCCCCAACCGCTTTCTATTCGTTGGTGGCAATACTTGGAGTCGCTTTCTTCTGAGACACTCCTGCTACCACTGTCCCGAACGTCCCGGCCTAGGAGTGGATGTTCTGTTATAAAAACACATGGAGAATTGAGGACAGGGAAGGCTGCTCGAAAACAGTATTTTTTTCAAACTTTATTATAGGCAAACGTATAGCCGAATAATTTAAATTTCCCTGTTTTTGAAAGCACACGGAATGAGCGTTTTTTCCGTTTTGGGAAGTAGGCTAACATGGATTGGTGCGTTTTTTTTTGTGTTTTCTTGATGTCGAGGCAATAACAGTATTCCTGCCTAGCGGATTGGAGTGTTAAATCGCCATATTCGGCCTTACCAGCCCGGGAGTCGTTTATTCATGTATTTTTCTCATCGAATGGATTATGGGACTATTTACGATACGAAGAAATGCTTAAAAAAATATGTGAAGAGGATGATGGGCAAGATGAAGAATGTTATCACATAGAACATACGTATGATTGTTTTAAACCGTTCTGATGATCATGATTTAGGAGGCAAAATCAGGACTACCAATTAGAATTCCTGACATTCTGTTAACTCCCCGAAGCCACATGTTTGGCTGACTGGCAGTCCGTCAGAAAGCGAACGAAACGGGTAGGGGGGGCAACAATTTCCCCTCACATAGCCTATACATTTTCCTCTCATCCCCAGGCTTGCCACATTACATAACACGTCCATGTTTTTTTTTGCACGCTGTATGGCGTGATTTGAATATCCGTTTAATTGTTATCATTTATTCGAACGGAATCTGCGTCCCAGTGCATAAAGAAGAAGGAAGGTGATTTTAAAAGCAATGACGCCTAGACGCGCCATAAATGGCGGTTGCCTAGCGAGGAGCGAAAGAATCCAGGCTCGGATCACGACGCGATCGAAAGACAGCTCCGCCGCGATAGAGGGACTGCTGCCGGGAATTGAAGCTGTTGCTTCTCGGTAAGCTAGTGGGTGATGATGAGTGATGCCAATAAAGGCGAAAATTCATTTTGGGTGGTGCTGCGCGATGCTAAACTCTGAAAACCAGACTACTTTGTAGCCGCCACACATGCCAATTGTTAGAAGTTTCTATCAATCTAGTGTTCCACAAGCAATTTATTTGAATATTGCTACATTTAATCTTTTTTTTTTTAAATCGCACGAACCATCGCAAGCTATTAATTTCAATACGTAGTAACAGGATGGTAGACTTGTGGTTTCTGTCTGTTTACGGACGAGGCCAAAGTCTCGGCCGTTTATTGGTACAATTGAACAGGTCGAGAAATCCTTTGACTAAAACGAGTGTTTTACCTGCACTGTGCACTACATATAAAAACACGTTCTTTCGAATGTTTCGAGTCGAAAGTTTGGCCAACAAATCTGGTGCACGCGACTCTCCCCACGTCCCGAATAAGACAGCTTTTTTTTTAAAAGGTACACTGGGATACGGCTTTCTGTTCAATGGTCATTTCAATTCCTTTGACATTTAACCTACCCATTGACTCATGAAGAATATAATTTATGAATGCCTTATTGCCTTAGACAACTGTCTTTTTCTACTCACACCAAAATATAAAGGTTTATTCGTTGTTTTACACATGA
>NW_019943359.1:230261-235864 GCF_002910315.2 Salvelinus sp. IW2-2015 | reverse complement strand
AACATAGTAAAGCTCAGCGTTCTGTACTACGTCTGTGGTGTGTGTGTGTGAATGTGTGGTGTGTTTTGTGGGTCGCTGTGTGGTGTGCTGAGGGGGGGGGCGGTTGCTATGGGAAAGTAGTCTTCTTAGCTGGGCTAGATAGATTTCTGCAGAGGCAGACATTTCTTATTATCCATATGTTTTAAAATAGTCATATTTCCCCCAATCCTGGCTCCAAGGCCAAAATGCAACACAATGAGAGTTCTTGCTGATATTCAAATTGAAAGCACATCTTCTGCAAAGAAACAAGAAATCATGTAGCATTAATTATAATATGCAGACATTAGTATCAGTCTATTAGGTATGGAATAAGGAGTGTGGATGCAGCATCAGATGACCTCTTGACCTCACAATCCCCCACCTCAACCAATTGAGATGGTTTAGAATGATTTTTGACCCGCAGAGTGAAGGAAAGCAGCACAATGCTCAGCATTATGTGGGAACTCCTTCAAGCCTGTTGGAAAAGCAATTCCTCATGAAGCTCGGTTGAGAGAATGCCAAGAGTGTACAAAGCTGTCATCAAGGCAAAGGTGGGCTCTTTGAAGAATCTAAAATATATTTTTTTTTGTTTAGTACAGACTCCATATGTGTATTCATAGTTTGATGTCTTCACTATTATTCTACAATGTAGAAATAAAGAAACACCCTTTGAATGAGTAGCTGTGTCCAACTTTGACTGGTACGGTCGCTCTATACAATCTATACAGGTAGAGAGCACATTACACACACAACAATGCACTGGGGACATTTTTTGCTCTGAATATATCCTTTGTTTTATAGGCAGTTATGATGACATAGTTAGCCACGATACTGATCGAGAGTTAAGCCCATTCAGCGTACGATTGAGAGAGTTAACAGTTCATAGTAGTCGATCCGAGAGAGTAACCCAGTTCAGAACGTACGATCTGAGAGAGTTAAGCCAGTTCAGATACGTAATCACTAGTAGAGTAGCCAGTTCAGATACTACGATCCTGAGAGAGTTAAGCCCAGTTCAGATAAATCGTATCGATCGAGAAGTTAGACCCAGTTCAGATAGTAACGATCTGAGAGAGTTAAACCCCAGTTCAGATACCTACGATCTGAGAGAGTTACCCCAGTTCAGATACCTACGATTAGAGAGTTAAGCCAGTTTCAGAATACGTACGATCTGAGAGAGTAAGCTCCAGTTCAGATACTAGATCTGTCGTCAGAGGACGCCAATACAGGGCTGTGAGTTTCCAAGATTCACTTTTCGTAAGCTTTATCTTCTTTAATAGACCCAATCCCATTGTTAGCTACATATAGCTTTTATAGAAAACAGTTGCTCCGTTGCTCGTGTCCTGTTTCGCTAGCTAGCTACCACCATAAGAAGCTAGTTAGGCTTGTTTTGACCCGTAGCTTTTTATTCTGATTACTAGCCTATCTGACCCTGTTTCTCTGCAAGTATTCTATGAAACCGATTAACTACAAACTATTGCTAAAAACAAGTGTGTCATAGTTTCATCACGTCCTTGTAAAGAGTAAATTACTAGTGAACGTCCCTCAAACGCAGTCTCTTCTTCCTGAATCTGAATTCGTTTACAAAATAATGGTGACCAACACACAGTAATCTCATAAATTCTGTAGTCAAGATTGTTTTTGAAAGTGTTTGTTTTTCACTAATGTTTGTCATTATGCCCGTGTGGTGTTCTGTGCCTGGCTGTGCTAATTATAAACATGTGTGAAAATGTGTTACCTTTCACCGTTCTACCTACAAGAAATTCAARTGATTTGTTACCATCAATTTCTTCTACTTCACAACAAAATGGAAAATTCCCAATTAGAGGTRACCTAATGTTAGCTAGCTAGCTAACGTTACAGTCCTGTATTGAACTCTGAAAGACATCAACTAAATCATATCGCTATCTTTTGGTATACACACTGTCAATCGATTTAGCTTATGCCATGGTAGTCACTGCTGGACYGGTAGCTACCTTCAGCAGAGTCAACATGTTTGTCTGTTCGTTCTATCTTTGACTGACGTTAGCAAACGTAAGCTGGCTAATATTACTCTTATTTGGTATCTCAATTTGGTAGCTATCTATTCCACCCTTGTCTGGAAAACACTAAAAATAGAATTGTCGATATAGCTAACTCACTCTCTGTTTGTGTGTTGGTAGCAATGATGAATGTATTTAAATCATCTATGGTTGGTTAGTTAGTTAACCAGCCAGTCTCAGCTGGCATGCAATCTTGCTGCCAATTTAGTGACACTAGTTTGCTAAAAAAATAAGCTGACTATATTGAAATGTCCATGTTAGGTATGCTACGCTAGCCAGTCTAATAGAGATCAATACAATCAGTGGGGAGGTTAAATGGTGTATTGTGATGTGTTTTGTTGTAGGTGGTACAGAATCTGATTCCAACATCTAGCTCTGCACAAGGTGAAGGTAAGTTGGCCAAAATATTTACAAGCTGACGGCTAAGATAGCTCCATTTACAGTAAGCATGGTATAAAGATGAATTGGGTAGTGTTTGTATGGTTTGTGTTATGAGGTTTACAGGTGGTTAGAGGTAGCATGAGGACCACAGAGTACCTTCCAGACAATGTACTCAATTTAGTCTACCCCTCTTCTCTTTTTACCTTTTCTCTTTGTAAAACTCTGGTGTCATTCCACAGTGCCCTGCTGAAAAGTACCCAAAAGTGGGGTCATTTTGGTTACACAAGCATGAGAGAGCAGACACACCTTGTGGTTATGAAGCACTACGAGATTGTGGGGCAGAAACCAGCAAGGGACACCGAATTGTATAACATCAAGACTACAACAGTAATGACACAACATTACTTCTCTCTGCAAATTCTCAAAACACAATATAAATATAAAGACACGTCTACAACATTCCCCTGCGAAGGGCTACTATTGACAAGAATGATCTGTCAAAAGTCTCCATACGTTCGAGTACACCATGCTCGATGTCCCGCCGTGAACAATGATGGCTAGAGAGCCATTGCGATGATCCAAGAAGAAAGATTTGGGAGAAATGTCATATGGTCCAGATGAAACAAAATACTAATTCCCCAGCCTCTCTACTTCCCCTCTCCGCGGTACAAGTACCCAGCCTCTTCTTCCTCTCCCCACTGTTCCCCAGTCCCACGCTCTCTCACCCCGAGTCACAGACAGACAGAACATAGACAGACAGATCAAGACAGACAGACAGACCAGACAGACAGACGCCAGACAGACAGACTTTTTATCTGATCACACTTCCCACTACTTTTGTGTGATACATGAGATAATTCCACTCAGACTGTAGAGCGAATGCTGGGAGAACAGCGTAGTGGAGTTGTGGTAAAGTGTGTGCACGGCAGACTTTTTTAGTCCAGCGCGACAGCACCAACGTCGGTGGGCAAGCCTCAATGATCTTAAGCTTTAATCATAGCGTTAACAGATATTAAATCGCCTAATCTAGTTTGAATCAGTGGTCCGTCAGTAATTGGCTGGTTTGGTAGAAAAACTGGCGCCAACTGCAGGCCTCCTTCAAGAAAATCAATTAAATGAGGAACGCAGATGGTAATTCGCACACACAAGACAGACTCATGGATATCACTTCAACCAATCTCTCCTCCAGTCATTGTCACTGACCTAAAGTGACTCAGAGAACGACAAAGAGCATTGTAGTTCACAGAGGTCATAATGAATGATGGAGTAGGCTTAAGTTCTGTTCCTAATCATAGATACGAAATTAGATTGTTCTTTAATGAAATCAGCCGGCTGAGGAGAAGACTATCACGGAGCACGTTGACAATTTTACTCAAGAATAATACAAAACTCTGCCCTGCATATAGTAAAACCTGAAACTCACACCAACTGCAGAAAAGGCATTAAAGAAGCATAAATGCAATGATGGATGGGTGAATTGGTAGAAGAGGTAGATTAGGGTGGGTATGAAAAACGATAACACCGACAATCAAGAGTCGCAGAAACAACGGAGTGGCCGTTCCATCATAATCGCCCCCAATGTCAATTGTCATAACTATCAGTGCTGATTTTGATTCGCCAGATCCTCTAACCGACGCATGTCTGATCATGCAAAGCACAAGAGGGACTATCACAACCGGCCAATGGGAAAGGTAAAAAGTGATATGCCCACACCAGCAGGGCTCGGTGACGAGAACGAGAGACAGAGAGAGAGAGACGGAGAATGAGAGACAGAGAGACACGGAGAATGAGAGACAGAGCGACACAGAGACGGAGAGACGGAGAATGATAGACAGAGAGAGAGAGGACAGAGACATGAGAGACTAGAGAGAGAGACGGAGAATGAGAGAGTGGAGAGACGGAGAATGATAGACAGAGAGGAGAGAGACGAAGATGAGAGACGGAGAGACGGAGAATGAAGAGACGGAGAATGATAGACAGAGAGAAGAGAGACGGAGAGAGAGGCGGAGAGATGACAGAGGCGAGAGAGCAGGGGTTGAACACTGAAGTTACACATAGTAGAATTCAACAGGGTTAATTCAGGGTTAATTCTGAGTGGTTAAGAGGGGTTAAATCGTAAACAACTCAAAGGGTAAAGTTTAGGTGTTAATTCCGAGTGACTTAAGGTTAGGGCTATGGTTTGGGGGAGGCTTAAAACAAAACAACAATGTCCCCCTGGGGGAATGTGGCCTGTTTTCATCAGGTCTGAGGCATTTCTAGGACAGCCAGATGTTTCCACGTAAATTCCCTTAGGAGGAAGGCAGATCTTCCAGTGCATTGTGGTATTTCCACGAAGCCTCTATGTTATACTGATCGCACTATATGTTTGTGTGTGGGTTGTAGATATGGCTGTCCTCGTTCGATAGGGCCATTGGACGTCTTTCCCAGCTATGTTCCTATCTGCAGATTCATTGTTAAATATACAAGCAGGCACATTGTTTCCAAGTCTCTGAAAGACTACAACTTGTGTTGGGCGGTGCTTCGTGCTCTGGCCCACGTCCCCCCCCCAAGACGGACCGCTAACAACAATCCTTCGGGCAAACAGAAAAGAACTGACCAGATGCAATGGCTTCAAGTGATTCCTCTCATCAACGGCGAATTTTGACGATGGAGCATCTGTTTAGCTACACGGTGACAGTTCAAACATACATGTTTCAACCGGAATTTATAGCGAAGAGAGTTTAACAAAGAGTTGGATTTAGCTCACGTTAGAAGCTCAGCTCCTGCATGCAAGCACCGGAGGTAGATTACAATACGGTCCGTAGCTACGTAAGTATATTTTTCCTGCAAGCCAACTAGCTAAACTTTAGTGTAGCTACTGAAACCTCATATTGTGGTATACTGACTAACAAACTAACTGTGTACAGTGGGATCAATTATTTTTCAGTTTGCTAATTTAGCTAACTAGTAGCGTAACAGTATATGACTGTGGGGGGGGGGGGGGGCTAAAGCAGGTGTGAAAAGTCTTGGGAAGGTAGTTCTTACACAGTATGAATTATTGAGTATGGGAGAATTGAGGAGAAATGTCACTAGCACATTTATGTCTAAGCACAACTTGCACAACCCAAAACCCCTTCTTCATCTTAAAGTACTGTCTTTTAACTACTCCCTCAGCAGTCCACTGAC
>NW_019943359.1:224300-227078 GCF_002910315.2 Salvelinus sp. IW2-2015 | reverse complement strand
GAAAAATAACTTACGTAGCTACGGACCGTATTTGTAATCTACCCTCTCGGTGCTTGCATCGGCAGGAGCTGAGCTTCTAACGTGAGCTAAATCCAACTCTTTGTTTGAAACTCTCTTCGCTATAWATTCCGGTTGAAACATGTATGTTTGAATGTCACCGTGTAGCTAAACAGATGCTCCATCGTCAAAATTCGCGTTGATGAGAGGAATCACTTGAAGCCATTGCATCTGGTCAGTTCTTTTCTGTTTTGCCCGAAGGATTGTTGTTAGCGTCCGTCTTGGGGGGGGGGGGACGTGGGCCAGAGCACGAAGCACCGCCCAACACAAGTTGTAGTCTTTCAGAGACTGGAAACAATGTGCMTGCTTGTATATTTAACAATGAATCTGCAGATAGGRACATAGCTGAAAGACGTCCAATGGCCCTATCGAACGAGGACAGCCATATCTACACCCACACACAAACATATAGTGCGATCAGTATWASATAGAGGCTTCGTGAAATACCACAATGCACTGGAAGATCTGCCTTCCTCCTAAGGGAATTTACGTGTGAAACATCTGGCTGTCCTAGAAATGCCTCAGACCTGATGAAAACAGGCCACATTCCCCCAGGGKGACATTGTTGTTTYGTTTTAAGCCTTCCCCAAACCATAGCCCTAACCTTAATCACTCGGAATTAACACCTAAACTTAACCCTTTGAGTTGTTTACGATTTAACCCTTTAACCACTCAGAATTAACCCTGAATTAACCCTGTTGAATTCTACTATGTGTAACTTCAGTGTACAACCGAGAGAGATGTCTCTCATTCTCCGTCTCTCCGTCTCTCATTCTTCCGTCTCTCATTCTTCTGGTCTCTCATTCTCCGTCCTCTCTCTGTCTCTCATTCTTCGTCTCTCTCTGTTTCTCTCATTCTTCCGTCTCTCCGTCTCTCTCTCTCCGTCTCTCATTCTCCGTCTCTCTCTCTTGTCTGTCTTCTCCGTCCTCTCTCTCTGTCTCTCATTCTCCGTCTCTCTCTCGTCCGTTCTCATTTCCGTCTCTCTCTCTCGTTGTCATTCTCCGTCTCTCCGTCTCTCATTCTCCGTGCTTTCCGTCTCTCATTCTCAGTCTCTCTCTCTCTGTCTCTCCATGTCTCCGTCTCTCGTCTCGTCTCTCTGTTCTCATTCTCCGTCTCCTTCTCGTCTTCTCAGTTCTCCGTCTCATTCTCTCTCTGTCTAAAATCATTTCCTCTCTCTGTCTATCATCCTCCGTGTCTCTTCTCTCTCTGTCTATCATTCTCCGTCTCTTGTCTCTCATTCTCAGCCGTCTCTCCGTCTTGCTCTCGTTCGTAATCATCTCGTCCGTCATCTCACGTCTCTGCTAATTCTCCGTCTCTCTCGTCTGTCTATCATTCTCCGTCTCTCTCTCTCTTCTATCTTCTCCGTCTCTCTGTCTATCATTCTCCGTCTCTTCGCTCTATTCTCCGTCTCTCCTCTCTCTGTCCTCTCATTCTCCGTCTCTCTCTCTCTGTCTCTCATTCTCCGTCTCTCTGCTCTCATTCTCCGTCTCTCTCTTATCGTCTCTCATTCTCCGTCTCTCTGTCTGCTCTGTCTCTCTCTGTCTCGCTCTGTCTCTCAACTTCTCCCGTCTCTTCTCTCTCTGTCTATCTTCCTCCTCTCTCTCCTCTCTGTCTAATCATTCTCCGTCTCTCTGTCTATCATTCTCCGTCTCTCGTCTCTCATTCTCCGTCTCTCTCTCTCTTCTCTCATTCCCGCTCTCGTCCTCTCATTCCTCCGTCTCTCTCTCTCCGTCTCTCATTCTCCCGTCCTCTCTTCTCTGTCTCTCATTCTCACGTCTCTCCGTCTCTCATCTCAAGTCTTCTCTCTCTCCGTCTCTCATTCTTCTGTCTCTCTTCTCTCTGTCTCTCATCTCCGTCTCTCCCGTCTCTCATTCTCTCCGTCTTCTCTCTGTCTCTCATTCCTCCCCGTCGTCTCCATCTCTGTCTCTCATTCTCCGTCTCTCCGTCCTCTCATTCTCCGTCTCTCTCTCTCCGTCTCTCATTCTCCGTCTCTCTCTCCAGTCTGTTCTCCTCCCGTCTCTCGATTCTCCGTCTCTCTCTCTCGTGTCTCTCATTCTCCGTCTCTCCGTCTCTCATTCTCCGTCTCTCTCTCCTCCGTCCTCTCATTCTCCGTCTCTCTCTCTCTGTCTCTCATCTCCGTCTCTCTGTCTCTCATTCTCTGTCTCTCATTCTCCGTCTCTTCTGTCCTCTGTCCTCTCATTCTCCGCTTCCGCTCCTCAATTATCCGTCCTCTCTCTCCGTCTCTCCATTCTCCGTCTCTCTCTCTCTGTCTCTCATTCTCCGTCTCTTCTCCGTCTCTCTCATTCCTCCGTCTCTCTCTCTCCGTCCTCAATTCTTCCGTCTCCTCTCTCTCTGTCTCTCATTCTCCGTCTCTCCTGTTCTCATTCTCCCGTCTCTCTCCCGTCTCTCATTCTCCGTCTCTCTCTCCCGTCTCTCATTCTCCGTAATCGCTGTCTCTCATTCTCCGTCTCTCCGTCTCTCATTCTTCCGTACTCTCTCTCTCCGTCTTCATTCCTCCGTCTCTCTTCTCTCTGTCTCTCATTCTCCGTCTCTCGCTCTCATTCTCCGTCTCTCCGTCTCTCATTCTTCCGTTCTTCTCTCTCTCCGTCTCTCATTCCTCCGTCTCTCTCTCTCACGTTCTCCATTCCCGTCTCGCTGGTTCTCTCTCTCATTCTCCCTGTTCTCTCATTTCCGTCTCTCTGTCTCTCTGTCTCTTCTCTG
>NW_019943359.1:222740-224275 GCF_002910315.2 Salvelinus sp. IW2-2015 | reverse complement strand
CCTGCTCTCTCGTCTGTCTATATTCTCCGTCCTCTCCTCTTCTTCTCTCGTCTCTCTGTCTATCATTCTCCGTCTCTCTTCTCGTCTCTCGTTCTCGTCTCTCCGTCTCTCTCCTCTCATTCTCCTTCTCTCTCCGTCTCTCCATCCGTCTCTCGTCTCATTCTCCGTCTCTCCTCTCTCTGTCTCTCATTCTTCTTCTCTCTGTCTCTCATTCTCCGTCTCTCTGTCTCTCATTCTCGTCACCGAGCCCTGCTGGGTGGGCATATCACTTTTACCTTTCCATTGGCGGTTTGATCAGTCCCTCTTTGTGCTTGGCATTATCAGAACATGGTCGTGTAGAGGATCTGGCGAATCAAATAGCACTTGTAGTGATGACAATGAAATTGGGGCATTTGTTGGGAACGGCCTGGTTGTTTCTGCACTCTGATTGTCGGGTTATCGTTTTTCATACCCACCCTAATTACCTTCTAAATCACAYCCATCATTTTATGGCTTCTTAATGCCTGTTTCTGCAGTGTGGTTGAGTTTCAGTTTACTTCAGGCAGAGTTTTTGTATTTTCTTAGAGAACTTGTCACTGTCGTGATAGTTTTCTCCTCAGCTGGCTGATTTATTAAAAGACAATTMATTTGTTCTATGATTAGGAAGCAGACTTAATGACTCCATCATCATTAGCCTGCCTGTGATTACTGTCTGATTGTCTTCTCTGGAGTCACATTAGGWCATGAAAGACTGGAGGAGTAGATGGAAGGATATATCTCATGGAGTCGTTGTCTTGTCTGTGTAATTACGCAGCGTTCCTCATTTATGATTTCTGAAGAGCCTGCAGCGTGCGCCAGGTTTTTCTACCAAACCAGCCCAATACTGGACCACCTGATTCAACTAATTAGGGTTTTAATTGATTACTTGATAAGCTAAATCAGATGCGTGCTTGTGCTGGCCTGGGACTAAAAGCTGCGTGCACACACTACCACACTCCACACGCTGTTCTCCCAGCATTCTCCTCTACAGGTCTGAGTGAATTTCTCTGTTATCACACAACAGTAGTGAGTGTGATCAGATAAAAAGTCTGTCTGTCTGTCTGTCTGTCTGTCTGTCTGTCTGTCTGTCTGTCTGTCTGTCTGTCTGTCTGTCTGTGACTCGGG
Source organism: Salvelinus sp. IW2-2015 (assembly GCF_002910315.2). NCBI lineage: Eukaryota > Metazoa > Chordata > Actinopteri > Salmoniformes > Salmonidae > Salvelinus > Salvelinus sp. IW2-2015. The sequence goes on along the minus strand of NW_019943359.1, from coordinate 223,132 downwards.
GAGAGAGGCTGGGACTGGGGAGCTCTAATACTGTCATCTCCTCCTCTCTTTTTCTCTTCTAATACTGTCATCTCCTCCCTCTCTCTCTCTCTAATACTGTCTCTCTCCCCTCTCTCTCCTATCTAATACTGTTATCCTCCTCCCTCTCTCTCTTCTAATACTGTCATCTCCCTCCCCTCTCTCTCTCTAATCTGTCATTTCCTCCCCTCTCTCTCTCTAATACTGTCCCCCATCTTCCTCCTCTCTCTCTCTCTCTCTCAATACTGTCATCTCCTCCCCTCATCATTCAATTCAATTCAATTCAATTCAAGGGCTTTATCTGGCATGGGAAACATGTGTTAACATTGCCAAAGCAAGTGGAGGTAGATAATATACAAAAGTCAAATAATAAT
>NW_019943359.1:212531-222076 GCF_002910315.2 Salvelinus sp. IW2-2015 | reverse complement strand
CATAAGCATCATGTTTCTGGCAGTTTTTTAAAGTAATGTTTATTAATTATGAAATTCTGACATTTGTTAATAACATTCCACCTATGAGGCACTAGGTCATTTGACTGAAGGAAACGGTTCTAGACCCCTTTTTTGGTCCAAGGTAGAAACCCTTTAGGGGTTCCATCTAGAACCTCTGTGGTGAGGGTTCTAGATGGAACCCGAAGAGTTTCTACCTGGAACCAAAAAGGGTTCTAGAACCGTTTCCTTCCTCACCACAGAGGGTCTAGATGGAACCCCAAAAGGTTTACCTGGAACCAAAAAGGGTTCTACCTATTGGAACCGTTTTTATAAGAGTGTTGATTTGTCACTGTCTAGTGTCATAAACACTGGTGTGCGCCTGACGTTGTCAACAAATAGCTTCAAGAGAGGAAGATGTTAACATATGTTCCCATGCCAAATAATGCCCTTAAATTGAAATTGAGAGATAGAGTTGTGTCTGTGTGTGTGTGTGGTGAATGATGCTGGTTTGGCATTGGATGGGCTGTCACAGCAGATAGTGTGTGACCCGTAATTGACGGTCAATAGGGACAGAAGAACAACAAAGGAGTTAGCCGGCTGCGAGTAAACACTAGCTTAGCGTCCTCAAAATGTATCTCCTCCTCTCTTTTCTCTTTAATACTGTTATCTCCCTCCCCTCTCTCTCTCTAAATATTGTCATCTCCTCCCCTCTCTTCTCTAATACCTGGTCACTCTCCTCCCCTCTCTCTCTCTCTAATACTGTCATCTCCTCCCCTCTCTCTCTCTAATACTGTCATCTCCTCCTCTCTTTTTCTCTTAATACTGTCATTCTCCTCCCCTCTCTCTCTCTAATACTTGCATCTCCTCCCCTCTCTCTCTATCTAATACTGTTATCTCCTCCTCTCTCTCTCTCTATACTGTCATCTCCCTCCCCTCTCTCCTCTCTAATACTCTGTCATTCTCCTCCCTCTCTCTCTCTAATACTGTCATCTCCTCCTCTCTCTCTCTCTCTCTATACTGTCATCTCCTCCCTCTCAATTCAATTCAATTCAATTCAATTCAAGGCTTATTGCATGGAAACATGTGTTAACATTGCCAAAGCAAGTGAGCGTAGATAATATACAAAGTCAAATAAATCAAAATAAATCTCTCTCCTCTCTCTCTATACTGTCATCTCCTCCCCTCTCTCTCTCTATACTGCATCTCCTCCCTCTCTCTCTCTAATACTGTCATCTCCTCCCCTCTCTCTCTATCTAATGCTGTCATCTCTCCCCTCTCTCTCTCTCTTCTAAATACAGTCATCTCCTCCCCTCCTCTCTCTCTCTCAATACTGTCATCTTCCTCCCCTCTCCCCACCTAATACATCCCCCCCCTCTCTCCCTAATGACGATCTCCTCCCCTCCCTCTCTCTAATACTGTCATCTCCTCCCCTCTCTCTCTCTAATACTGTTCATCTCCTCCCCTCTCTCTCTCTCTCTAATACTGTCATCTCCTCCCCTCTTCTCTCTATCTAATACTGTCATCTCCTCCCCTCTCTCTCTATCTAATACTGTCATCTCCTCCCCTCTCTTATTGTTCTCTAATACTGTCATTCTCCTCCCTCTCTCTTCTCTAATACTGTTCATCTCCTTCTCACTCTTCTCTCTAATACTGTCATTCTCCCCACTAGTTCTCTTAATACTGTCATCTCCTCCCCCTCTCTCTCTAATACTTCATATCCTTCCCCTCTCTCTCCTAATAGTCATCTCCTCCCTCTCTCTCTCTAATACTCCGAAGGTCAATCTCCTCCCCTCTCTCTCTCTAATACTGTATCTCCTCCCCTTCTCTCTCTCTAAACTGTCATCTCTCCCCTCTTCTCTCTCTTTAATACTGTCATCTCCTCCCCTCTCTCTCTCTAATACTGTCATCTCCTCCCCTCTCTTTCTCCTTAATACTGTCATCTCCTCCCTCTCTCTCTCCTTCTAATACGCTGCATCTCCTCCCCCTCTTCTCTCTAAAAATGTCATCTCTCCACTCTCTTCTCCTTTATACTGTCATCTCTCCCCTCCTCTCTCTAATACTGTCTCATCTCTCCCCTCTCTCTCTCTCTAATACAATCATCTCCTCCCCTCTCTCTCCCTCATACTATCATCTCCTCCCTCTTCTTTCTCTTTAATACTGCATTCCTCCCTCTCTCACTTCTAATACTGTCATCTCCTCCCCTCTCTCTCTCTAATACTGTCATCTCCTCCCCTCTCTCTCTATCTAATACTGTCATCTCCTCCCCTCTCTTTCTGTCTCTATATACTTGTAATCTCCTTCTCTCTCTTTCTCTCTAATTCTGTCATCCTCCTCCCCACCTAGTTCTCTTTAATACTGTCATCTCCTCCCCTCTCTCTCTCTCTAATAATTGTCATTCTCCCCCCCTCTCTCTCTCTAATACTGTCATCTCCTCCCTCTCTCTCTCTAATACTGTCATCTCCTCCTCTCTCTCTATCTATACTGTTCACTCCTCCCCTCTCTTTCGTCTCTAATACTGTAATCTCCTTATCTCTCTTTCTCTCATCTGTCATCTCCTCCCACTATTCTCTCTATACTCTATCTCCTCCCTCTCTCTCTATCTAATACTGTCATTTCTCCTCCCCTCTCTTTCTGTCTTCTAATACTGTAATCTCCTTTCTCTCCTCTTCTCTCTAATACTTTCATCTCCTCCCTCTCTCTTCTAATACTGTCAGATCCTCCCCTCTTCTCTCTCTCTCTCTATACTGTCATCTCCTCCCCTCTCTCTCTAATACAGTCACTACCCTCCCCCCTCTCTACTCTCCAATACTGTCATCTCCTCCCCTCTCTCTCTCTCTCTTTTACTGTCATTCTCCCCCCTCTCTCTCTCTAATACTGTCATCTCTCCCCTCTCTCTCTCTCTTTAATATGTCCATCTTCTCGCCCTCTCGCTCTTCTTAATAACTGTTCATCTTCCCTCCCCTCTCTCTCTCCTCTCTCTCTCTCTCTCTCTCTCTAATACTTCATTCTCCTCCCCTCTCTCTCTCTCTAATACAATGCATCTCCTCCCCTCTCTCTCTCTAATACTGTCATCTCCTCCCCTGCCCTTTTCTCTTTACATACTTGTCATTTCCTCTCCTCTCTCACTCTAATACTGTCATTCTCCTCCCCTTCTCTCTCTCTAATATGTCAATCTCCTCCCCTCTCTCTTCTACCACTGTCATCTCCGCCCCCCTCTTCTCTCTAATACTGTCGATCTGCCTCCCTCTCTCCTCTCATATACTGTCATATCCTCCCCTCTCTGTCTGTCTCAATACGTCATCTTCCTCCCCTCTTTTCTCTTTAATACTGTCATCTCCTCCCCTCTCTGTCTGTTTAATACTGTCATCTCCTCCCTCTTTCTCTCAAACTGTCATCTCCTCCCCCCCCTCTCTCTTCTAATACTGTCATTCTCCTCCCCCCTCTCTCTCTCTAAACTGTTTCATCTCCTCCCCTCTCTCTCTCTCTAATACTGTCATCTCCTCCCCCCCCTCTCCTCTAATACTGTCATCTCCCCCTCCCTCTCTCTCTTCTAAATACTGTCATCTCCTCCCTCTCTCTCTCCTCTAATACTGGTCTCTCCTCCCCTCTCTCTCTCTCTTCTCTCTCTAATACGTCATCTCCTCCCCCCTCTCTCTCTCTAATACTGTCATCTCCTCCCTCCTCATAAACAAAACGTACTTCTGTCTCTAATACTGTAATTTCCTTATCTCTCTTCTCTTCTAATTCTGTCATCTCCCTCCCCTCGTCTCTCTCTTAATTACTGTTCATAATCCTCCCCTCTCTCTCTCTCTCTCTAATACTTGTATCTCTCCCTCTTCTCTAATACAGTCATCTCTCTCCCCCTCTCTCTCTCCAATACTGTCATTCTCCTCCCCTCTCTCTCTCTCTCTTTAATTACTGTCATCTCCTCCCCTCTCTCTCTCTAATACTGTCATCTCTCCCCCCCTCTCTCTCGAATACTGTCTCTCCTCCCCCCTCTCTCTCTCCTAATTACGTTCATCTCCTCCCCTCTCTCTCTAATACTGTCATCTCCTCCCCCCCTTCTCTCTAATACTGTTCATCTCCTCCCCCCTCTCTCTCTCTAATACTGTCAGATCCTCCCCTCATCTGCTCTCTCTCCTAATACTTGTCATCTCCTCCCCCCTCTCTTCTCTAATACTGTCACTCCTCCCCCCTCTTTCTCTCTAATACTGTCATTCTCCTCCCCTCTCCTCTCTCTAAAATACTGTCATCTCCTCCCCTCTCTCTCTCTCTCTCTCTCGTAATACTGTCATCTCCTCCCCCCTCTCTCTCTCTAATACATGTCATCTCCTCCCCCTTCTTTCTCTTAATTACTTGTCATCTCCATCCCCCCTCTTTTCTCTAATACTTCATCTCCTCCCCTCTCTGTCTGTCTAATACTGTCACTCCTCCCCTCTTTCTCTCTAATACTGTCATCTCCTCCCCTCTTTTTCTATACTGTCATCTCCTCCCCCTCTCTCTCTCTAATTACTGTCATCTCCTCCCCTCTCTCTCTAAAACTGTCAGCTCCTCCCTCTTTTCTCTCTAATAACAGTCATTCCTCCCCTGTTTCTCTCTAATACTTCATTTGCTTTCCCCTCTCTCTCTTAATACTGTCATCTCCTCCCCTCTTTCTCTCTAAATACTGTCAATCTCCTCCCCTCTCTCTCTCTTAATTACTGTCATCTCCTCCCCTCTCCCTCTCTCTAACACTGTCATTTCCTCCCTCTCTCTCTCTGTTGAATACTTGTCATCTCCTCCCCCTCTCCTCTCTAAATTACTGTCATCTCCTCCCCCTGCACACTGTTCCAGCCTCGTCTTCCCCCTCTCTCCCTTTCAGTTCCAGCCTCTCTCCCCCTCTCTCCTCAGTCCCAGCCTCTCTCCCCCTCTTTACCACTCTCCCAGAGAGAGAGAGAGGGGAGGAGATGACAGTATTAGAGAGAGAGAGGGGAGGAGATGACAGTATTAGAGAGAGAGAGGGGAGGAGATGACAGTATTAAAGAGAAAAAGAGAGGAGGAGATAACATTTTGAGGACCGCTAAGCTAGTGTTTTACTGCCAGCCGGCTGACTCCTTTGTTGTCTCTCTGTCCCCTATTGACCAGTCAATTACGGGTCACAACTATCTGCCTGTGACAATCCCATCCAATGGCAAACCAGCATCATTCACCACACACACACACAGACACAACTCTATCTCTCAATTTCAATTTAAGGGGCATTATTGGCATGGGAAACATATGTTAACATCTCTCTCTCTGAAGGCTATTGTTGACAACGTCAGGGCCACACCAGGTTTATGACACTAGACAGTGACAAATCAACACTCTTATAAAAAACGGTTCCAATAGGTAGAACCCTTTTTTGGTTCCAGGTAGAACCCTTTTAGGGGTTCCATCTAGAACCCTCTGTGGTGAGGGAAGGAAACGGTTCTAGAACCCTTTTTGGTTCCAGGTAGAAACTCTTCGGGGTTCCATCTAGAACCCTCACCACAGAGGGTTCTAGATGGAACCCCTAAAGGGTTCTACCTGGAACCAAAAAAGGGTTCTAGAACCGTTTCCTTCAGTCAAATGACCTAGTGCCATCATAGGTGGAATGTTATTAACAAATGTCAGAATTTCATAATTAATAAACATTACTTTAAAAAACTGCCGAAAACATGATGCTTCTATGTCTAACAGTTTTGTTATATTTCAGTATTCTGTAATATTGGGATGTAAACTCATAATTAAATACATTTCAACTCTATATCTGACATGATACAGGTTCTTTCTTTATTTAAAGCCCATAACCATGTGTGTGTGGTGTATACTTCTGTTTCAAAGGAAATGTGTTTTTAATAAGTCTTCCAAGAAACAGTCTGCTTGACTGATTTAGCCCACTGCAGTACATTTAAGGGTTCTTCTATGGGGACAGCCCGAAGAACCCATGTATGTTTCCCCCCCCTTTTTCTTCTACGAGTGTCAGCCTATCCTCTTCCAGAGATAGTAGAGATGAGGGATGCCTCAGTGTCTTTGTAAATAATACCCTTCCGAACTGTTTTAGAAACAGGACAATAGTGTGGAATATGATACAGAAGGCTTTGATAGTAGTCTGGATGAATGCACTTGTTAAAAGAGCTGGACTGAAATAAGTGAATGTGGCTCTTTGATGAGAGACAATGCTGGAAGGGGACAATCATTCAGCTCAGATGTAGTTTGACATTCCTTCTGAATAAAGGAGTCCACAATGACTGTTATGATTCAGCCCACCATGACTGTTATGACTCAGGCAGCCCACCATGACTGTTATGACTCAGCCCACCATGCTGTTATGACTCAGCCAGCCAACCAGATCTTGTTATGACTCAGCAGCCCAACATGACTGTTATGACTCAGCCACCAATGCACTGTTATGAACTCAGCCAGCCCACCATGATTTTATGACGCAGCCCACGCATGACTGTTAATGACTCAGGCAGCCCACACATGACTGTTATGACTCAGCCAGCCCCACATGACTGTTATGACTGCAGCCCACCATGATTGTTATGACTCAGCCCAGCCATGACTTTATGCCAGCCCACCATGCTGTTATGACTCAGCCACCCACCATGACTTTATGACTCAACCCACCATGACTTATCAGCCCACCATGCTGTTATGACTCAGCCAGCCCACCATGCTTTTATGGACTCAGCCCAGCCCACCATGACTGTTATGACTCACCACCATCATGTTATGACTCCAGCCCAGCCCCACCATGACTGTTATAAACTCAGCCAGCCCACCATGACTGTTATGACTCCAGCCACCAATGACTGTTATACTCAGCCCACCATGCGTTATGACTCAGCCCAGCCCACCATGCTTTATAACTCAGCCAGCCCACCATGACTGTTATGACTCAGCCAGCCCCACCATGACTGTTATGACTCAGCCAGCCCACCATGACTGTATAACCCAGCCAGCCCACCATGACTGTTATACTCAGCCAGCCCACCATGACTGTTATGACTCAGCCCCACCATGACTGTTATGACTCAGCCAGCCCACCATGCTGTTATGACTCAGCCAGCCCACAGCTGTATACTCAGCCAGCCCACCATGACTGTTATGACTCAGCCAGGCCACCATACTGTTATGACTCAGCCAGCCCACCATGACTGTTATGGCTCAGCCAGACCCACCATGACTGTTATGGACTCAGCCCACCATGACTGTTACGACTCAGCCAGCCACCATGACTGTTATGACTCAATGCACCCACACATTGCTTATACGACTACCAGCCCACCTATGACTGGTTATGACTCAGCCAGCCACCATGATGTTATGACTCCAGCCCACCATGACTGTTATACTCAGCCAGCCCACCACACTGTTATGACTCAGCCCACCATGACTGTTATGACTCAGCCAGCCCACCACGACTGTTATGACTCAGCCAGCCCACCGACTGTATGACTCAGCAGCCCACCAGACTGTTATAACTCAGCCAGCCACCATGACTTAGACTGCAGCAGCCCACCAGACTGTTATGACTCAGGCCAGCCCACCATGCACTGTTATAGGACTCAGCCAGCCCACCATGACTGTTATGACTCAGCCAGCCCACCACGACTGTTATGACTCAGCCAGCCCACCATGCTGTTATGACCGATGGCTACAGGATGAAGATGGTGAACAACAACTGCAGACACTTGCTGTYGACTGCAGTCACAACTTCACGAYCTTTGATCACAGGATTTTTTGTAAAGGTCCGCAAGTCGGACAATGTTTTACCTAGAATGCAACCACACTTTGAAAGGTACTTTACGTAATCTCGTTGACCTAACCTAACCTTTGACCTGACCCAGCACCTTATACATTACTGCCCCACAGTGGCAGGAAGTGACATCCCCCCCCAAAAAACACCAAACAATACAACATACAAATGGCTCCTCCCACACATAGGCTTCATTCTGTCACACAACACTAAAATTAGCATATACCATACCAATGACCATAGATGTTCGTAAGACAACACAAACAGATGTGGGACCAGGCTATACTCTCCCATGCAGGTATTATACATCAACGTTTGCAAATACTGAGATGTTTCCTATCATCACACCTAGATGTTCACAGGTGGGACTTTTATTTCAAATCTAATGGARGTTATTCTCCTGCTGATCAATTCTTAACTGCAGTGTTACCATGGCTGCCAGCTGCCAGCTGATTGGCTATTCATAGAAAAACACACTTCTTGGGTCAAAGGTCACCATTGAGTGGGAGAGGGAAATTATCTATCGACTAGGCTGCAGCTGGCTGCAGTAACAAGACGTTACACAGGCATAACTCTCTCTCTCACACACACACACACAGAACACGCACGCAAAAATGCACACACTCAGTACTGTCGTGGCCAAAAGTTTTGAGAATGACAAATATACATTTTCACAAAGTCTGCTGCCTCAGTTTGAATGATGGCAATTTGCATGTWCTCCAGAATGTTATGAAGAGTGATCAGATGAATTGCAATTAATTGCAAAGTCCCTCTTTGCCATGCAAATGAACTGAATCACAGAAAAACATTTCCACTGCATTTCAGCCCTGCCACAAAAGTACCAGCTGACATCATGTCAGTGATTCTCTCGTTAACACAGGTGTGAGTATTGACGAGGACAAGGCTGGAGATCACGCTGTCATGCTGATTGAGTTCGAATAACAGACTGGAAGCTTCAAAAGGAGGGTGGTGCTTGGAATCATTGTTCTTCCTCTGTCAACCATGGTWACCTGCAAGGAAACACGTGCTGTCATCATTGCTTTGCACAAAAAGGGCTTGACAGGCAAGGATATTGCTGCTAGTAAGATTGCACCTAAATCAACCATTTATCGGATCATCAAGAACTTCAAGGAGAGCGGTTCAATTGTTGTGAAGAAGGCTTCAGGGGCGCCCAAGAAAGTGCAGCAAGCGCCAGGACCGTCTCCTAAAGTTGATTCAGCTGCGGGATCGGGGCACCACCAGTACAGAGCTTGATCAGGAATGGCAGCAGGCAGGTGTGAGTGCATCTGCATGCACAGTGAGGCGAAGACTTTTGGAGGATGGCCTGGTGTCAAGAAGGGCAGCAAAGAAGCCACTTCTCTCCAGGAAAAACATCAGGGACAGACTGATTTTCTGCAAAAGGTACAGGGATTGGACTGCTGAGGACTGGGGTATTGATACGCCTGTTGTGCCCTGGATTGGTTTTGGGTGGCGAGATAAGTTGCTCTCTTAGAGGAGATGTGTTTTATGTATTAACAGGTGGAGATTGTTTAATTCATGGGCTAGTGTCTTGGAGTGTCGAAATTGGTTGAGTTGAGTGCCATTCCCTTTAGATGAGATGAGGGTCTTAGCTCTACTATGATGTTTGTTCTCAGGTATTGGGTTTTACGTTTTGGCATGACACAGGACTGATGGTAGCAGCGTTCAATCCTGGGTGTTCCGACAAGCTTTTTTGTGGCTCGGATGCCCTCTCAGAAATTCAATCGGATAGCTTGGCTTGGCATCTAATGAAATGACTTTT
>NW_019943359.1:198917-212413 GCF_002910315.2 Salvelinus sp. IW2-2015 | reverse complement strand
TGGGCTCACTCACAATTTTGCCTAAGAACACAGCCATGAATAAAGAATGGTACTAACACATCCTCTGAGAGCAACTTCTCCCAACCATCCAGGAACAGCTTGGTGACGAACAATGTATTTTGCAGCATGATGGAGCAGCTTGCAATAAGGCAAAAGTGATGACTAAGTGGCTTGGCGAACAAAACATCAATATTTTGGGTCCATGGCCAGGGAACTCCCCAGACCTTAATCCCATTGAGAACTTGTGGTCAATCAAAAACTCACAAATTCTGACAAACTCCAAGCATTGATTATGCAAGAATGGGCTGCCATCAGTCAGGATGTGGCCCAGAAGTTAATTGACAGCATGCCAGGGCGGATTGCAGAGGTCTTAAAAAAGAAGGGTCAACACTACAAATATTGACTCTTTGCATCAACTTCATGTAATTGTCAATAAAAGCATTTGACACTCATGAAATGCTTGTAATTATACTTCAGTATTCCATAGTAACATCTGACAAAAATATCTAAAGACACTGAAGCAGCAGACTGTGAAAATTAATATTTGTGTCATTCTCAAAACTTTGGCCACGACTGTACATACACAATCCCACAGTACATACACAGTGCAGACATGTTATACAAACACACGATAGGCAATACCATATGGGATTCCTATCTAGCCAAACATTCCTTTTATTGACTGAGATTTGAGAGGACAGAGTGGGGAGAGGGAGGTAGTGGTTAGAGATTTCTCTCCGATTTGAGAGACCGACAGAGTGGGCAGAGAGATTTCTCTCCGATTTGAGAGACCGACAGAGTGGAGAGATTTCTCTCTGTCTTTTGCGGTGTGGCTCAGGGCTTAGAGTTTTAATCGATCTCAACTGTAGATTAGATTTTACACAAGGCCACAACTCCTATATCCCATCCGATCATCGATAAAAACAATTTGACAAGGTTGATTGGCTGGTCTAAGAGCTTGGTGGGTTGTGCTGTGAAGTACAGAGAGCAGTATCTACACTGCCAACGCCTGTCCAATCAGACCCAAACAACGAATATTAAATGTTTTACTCACACAGACAGACACACAGAGAACACTAAACGTTTTCCATTAGCCTCTGTGTTGTTGAGGGCTTTCTGTCTGTGCTGGCAGTAAAACATGTGTAAGTGTATGTTGCAAGCCTTATCACAGTATTACTGACACAGATAACGTCAAGCTAATTAATCAGAGGGGAGGGATGGCAGCTGGCACTGCATGTTTAGTTCTCTCTCTCCCTAGCAGCGGAGAGGAAGTCGAAGATGGGAGTGAACATTTTATTAGAATAATTCCATACATACGAACGGAGAGAGATGGAAAGAGATTTGACGCAGAGAGAGAGAGAGAAGGAAATGGGAATGCATGATGCGAGGGAGAAAAGAAACGGAGGCTATAAACCTTGGTCAGTGGACCATAGTGCCTGCACATTCAATACCTAGCCCTCTGATTAATAGCTTGTTGACGTATCATGTGTTCCAAATATGTAGCTGAGTGAATAATCAGGCTTTGGAGCATACAATACATGTATCACATAGTTATTCCTGTGTTCAAGTGTCAGCACAGGTACCAGACACAGCCCGTCAACAACCAGAGGGCTATGGAAACGTTTTAGTGTTCTCTGGTAGTCGCGTCGTCTATCATGTCTGAGTAAGAACATTAATATTCGTTGTTTGGGTCTGATTGGCATGGCGTTGGCAGTGTAGATACTGCTCCGGTATCTATTTCACAGCACAACCACCAGAGCATCATTCAGACCAAGCCATATTCGATAGCTCTCCTTTGTCAGAATTGTTCAGTTTTCATTTCTGAATGAAACAGCGGCCAATGAGAGGTAGCTGAAGAGATGTTTAGTTTTGTTTGCATTGGTTGTCAGAAAATCTAGTGTGTAGATGTAAAAAGCAGTCGGAGAATCGAGTATTAAAAACTCTAAGCCTGATGCCCAATAAGCGTGTCCAGGGCACGAAGACTCCAGAGAGGGAATTAGCCATTACTCCAACTCTGTTGGGTCGCGCCAATGAATCTGAGTTAGGAGAGATCTTAACAAACTGTTCACCAAAATCCTCCTCTCTGCCTCACCTCAACTGGTCCTTCTCAAATCTCAGTCAATAAAAGGACTGTGGGGTCGGTCTTGGAATAGCAGTTTCAGGGAACGTCCTATTTATCTGGTATTTGGCCTCAGGTTATGTTGTTTTTGTATTAACCAGTTTTGCACTGGTGTATGTATCCCTGTGGTGAGGGGTATTATGAGTTATGTATAATCGTGGCCAAGGTTTTGATGAAGACTACAATATATTTAAATCTTCAACAGTCCTGCTGGCTTTCAGTGTCTCTTTGTTCATTTATCTGCGTATCAAGATTGTTTACTTATTTGATATACTCGTATGTTTAATATTATTAACATCACAGCAGAATCTCATGAAGTGGTTCAAATTCATCATTTATAAATTGACAATTAACATGGAAGTTGAATGTCATTCAAGAGCACTATGATTCAATATAAGTGGGTTGACCTCCTTTTCCTTTTAAGACGCTACATGCAAATCCGGCCCCGCCATGCTGTCAAACCAATTTAACACCTTATAGAGGGGTATTACTCACATCCTCAGAACTGCTTGGCAGCCATTCTTGCATAATTCAATGCTTTGGAGTTTGTCATAATATATGTGAGTTTTGATCTGACAAAAAATCTCCTATGGGATATTAAGGTCTGGGGGAGTTGTCCTGGGCACATGCGTGAAAGCCCAGCGCGGACTAATTCAGAAAGCATAATGCACTGGTAAATGGGTATGTTTCTGTCATGGGAGATCTAATAACACTTATCATCCACGATAGCTAGCCAGCCCATTTATGCTCAATCTTGTATATTGCGTCAGCCGCTCCATCAATGCGCAATCATTGTTCGTCCACAACCGGTGTTGCTAATAGGTATGGTTGTGGGAGGAACGCTCTGCTCTCGAGAGGTGTGTTAGTACCATTTGCTCTTTACTTGATGCTGTGTTCTAAGGGCGAAATTGTGATAGGGTGTAGGCTCCATTCCCTCATGTGGACTGACGTTGCAAGCAACCCCACACACATAATGGTGCTCAGGTGCTTTACGCTTGTTAGGATGATAGAGTACATAGACTGATGGTAGCGTCACCTTGTCTCTCCGGACAAGCTTTTTAGGGCTTAGCTTCTCAATCTACTCTAGCTTCCGGATAATAAAGGGATCCCATCTAAGAGAATGACTATTACCCAGTCCCTAGCAGTCCAATCTGGTGACACTTTTCGGTTGCAATGCCACGAAAGAGTGACTGTCGGCTGGATAGCTGTGTCTGTGCAGGCAGAGTTCAGGCTGTCTTTGGGAGCCTCTTGCCCTTCTTTCGCACACTCTCAGTGTTCCACTCGGCACTCTCTAACCAAGTTCATGCCTCGCCTCAGCAGTGTTGTCTGGACGCAACATTTGCATACCACCAGTTGATTTTCGCAGCTTACGCTGTAGCTGGGCCAAAATTGTGTGACCTTAGATTTGCATATGCTCGTGGTTACTCGACCCCGGGGTGGTGCCCCGGATCCCGCAGCTGATCAACTTTTAGGAGACGGTCCTGGCGCTTGCTGGCCTTTCTTGGGGCGCCCTGAAGCCTTCTTCACAACACATTTATGAAAAAAAAAACGCTCCTAATTCATCTGAAGTTGCTATGAATTCATCGATATCAATGGTTGATTTAGGTGCAGTCTTAACTAGCAGGCAATATCTTTGGCCTGTAAGGTCCTTTTTGTTTCACAAGCATGATAGCCAGCGCGGTTTCCTTGCCAGGTTAACCATGGTTTGACTATGAGAAGTATTAGCATATGCTCTCAAGGAGCACACCTCCTTTTGAGCTTACGACAGTCTGTTCATTCGAACTCAATCCAGCAATGACAGCGTGATTCCAGCCTTGTCCTCAGGTCAACATACTCACACTTCAGTTAAGACGGAAGAGGAATCCAGCTGACACTCGAGTCAGCCTGGGTACTTTTGTGGCAGAGCTCGAAAATGGAGTGGAAATGTCTTTGTCATGTGATCATTTCTGCATGGCAAAGAGGTGACTCCTTGCAATTAATATGCAATATCATCATGATCACTCTTATAACAATGCTGGACGAACATGCAAATTGCCATCATTCCACACTGGAGGCAGCAGACTTTTGTGAACAAGTATATTTGTCATTCCTCAATACTTTTTCGGCCACGAGGTACTAGTAACGAGTGCTGTCATTGTTATCTTATGCGCGTGCTGTGTTCGTGTGTCGGTGTGAGAGAGGTTATGCATGTGTAACGTCTGTTACTTGGACGCAGCCACTGCAGCCTAGTCCGATATAGATAATTTCCTCTCTCCCACTCATGGCTGTACCACTTTGACCCAACAAGTGTCGTTTTTTTCCATATGAGATATTGCAATCAAACTGTGCTGCGCATGGTACACTGCAGTTAGATTAGATCAGCGCGAAGAAAACATTCCATTAAGGATGTTTGAATTAAGTATGTCATTGTGAATCTTAGAGGTGTGATGTAGATCCGGAAATCTCAATATTGTAACGTTGAGGATGGCATAATACACTGCATTGGAGAGAGTATTAATGCCTGGTCCACTTGATCTGGTCTTGTGTTTCGTTTAGAACATTTGGTCATTGGTATGGTATGGTGATCTCTCAATTTAGTGTTGTGTGACAGAACGAAGCCTATGTGTGGGAGGGAGCCATTTGTATGTTGTTATTGTTTTGGTGTTTTTGGAGGGGGGAATGCTCACTCTCACTGCCACTGCTCGGGGCAGTAAATGTATAGGTGTGGGTCAGGTCAAAGGTTAGGTAGGTCAACGAGTTACGCTAAAGTACCTTTCAAGTGTGGGTTGCATTCTAGTAAAAACATTGTCCGACTTGCGGCACCCTTCTTAACAAGAAAACTCCTCTGCTGAACAGGTCGTGAAGATCGGACTGAACAGTTGCTGATCATAGAGTCAGCAATATCGAACGACGAGTTCGTTGCTTCTACCACTCTATGATCTCCTGTTGCATCGAGTCATCACACACTGGTGGGCTGGCTGAGTCTAACAGTCGTGGGTGGGCTGCTGAGTCATAACAGTCATGGTGGCTGGCTGAGTTATAACAGTCATGGGGTGGCTGAGTCATACAGTCGTGGGTGGGCTGGTGAGTCATAACATCGTGGTGGGCTGCTGAGTCCATACCAGTCATCGGTCGGGCTGGCTGAGTACATAGACAGTCAGTGAGTGGGCTAGGCTGACGTCAATAACATCGATGGGTGGGTCTGCGTAGTCATAAAGTCATGGGGCTGGCTGACGTCCATAAACAGTCCCATGGTTGGGCTATGTCCATAGACTGTGGAGTGGGCTTGCTGCTAAGTCACTGGGCGAACATAAGTGAGCATACAAGCAGGGGCTGGCTAGTCATACAGTCATGGTGGGCGCTGAGTCATAACGTCTGGTGGGCTGCTGAGTCGATAACGAGTCATGGTGGGTCTGAGTCATAACAGCATGGTGGGCTGGCTGAGTCATAACAGTCATCCGGCTGCCTGAGTCATCGCATGGAGTCATAACAGCATTGCTGCTGTCATAACTAAGTCATGTGTGGGTGGCTGAGTCGTAGTCATGCTGGATCGATCAATAACAGTCATTGGTGGACATGGCTGAGTCATAACAGTCATGGTAGTGAGCATAACGCATGGGCTGAGTGGGCGCATAACAGTCTGGTGGGCTGCCTGAGTCATAACGTCATGGTGGGCTGGCTGAGGACATATCAAGGCATGGTTGGGCTGGCCTGAGTCACTAACCCAGTCAGGTGGTGTCGGTTGATCATAACATGAACCAGCTGGGCTTTGCGGCCGACTGGTCATACGTGATGGTATTAGGCTGAGAGTCATACAGTCATGGTTGGGTTCTGGCTGAGTTTTAATCTAATTTCTCGGCTGTGGCTGGTGAAGTTCCATATACAGTCATGGTGGGCTGGCTGAGTCTAACACCTTCATGTGGCTGGGCGGATTCTACAGATTGGTGAGCTGAGTGAGTCATCAACAGTCATTGCGTGGGCAACCCTTGAGTCATCACACAGTCATGGTTCGAGGGCTTTGACGCTCATAACAGCATCGGTGGGCCACCCACCTCGCTTGAGTCTACACAATATGCCGATGACAACAAGTTCCATCGGTGGTGGGCTTTCAATGCATGGCTGAGTTTCATAACTATTCTGAGGGGATGACAAGGTACTTGCATGTCTCCATAACAGTCATTGCAGTCGGGAGTGCCTAGTACCATAACAGCTTGCGATATGTGACTTGGCTGACGCTCCTAACCGATGGTGGGCTGAGTCATAGAACGCATCTATTAGCTCGTCCACTCTGAGTTATCTATAAATAGTATGGACGGGGTCTCATGGCCTGAGTCCATCAAACAGCATAGGTGGACTGGCTGAGTCATACCACATTTCGATTCTGTCATGGCGCTAGGATGTCTCAAATACTATTCTATTGTGATGAAGCTGAAATCGCCTTGCACACTTAACAGGATCGAATACGAGCTCGCGCTTGTGTCTGAGCTCAACATGCTCATAGTGGTAGCTCTAGGCGACGCCACTATGAGTCATTTACTAGGATCATAGCTGTCTTTAGCCCGCTGCGTAATAACATACCATCGGTTGGTTATCTGCGCTGAGTTTATAACAGTCATGGTGGGGCTACTCGTTGATATTTAACAGTTCACTTGGTCTGTGGTCCTTTCTGGTGACTGGCTGATCGTAAAGTCATAGAGGTGTTAGACTTGCTTGAGCTCACATGGCAACAGCTCAATGGTGTGCCATGACGCTCATAATGGCTTCCACCAAAGCTCACCAATTATTGGTGGGCTGCCCTGAAGTCAGTAGACTTCATTCTGCTGGTTTGGACTGAATCATAAAATGCTGCATATATGGCTCGGGGCTCTTATATTCAGAAGAGAGTCGCATTAGCTGTTGTTAGCACTGGTATGGGATTGTCCACTGTTTCACAAGCATATTGTTATATCAAGTACCAGACAGATGCCTCACATACTTTTTCAGTTCCAGATTATTAGTACTAAGTTTTCATGTTTCCAGCACACTACTTAGCTCAATGTCTATTGTAATGCCAACACTACTACCTCGACTACTTCGTCAACTGCTTTCTTAAAACAGTTCGGACCGGAAGAGGTATGTATTTTTAGCAAAGACCGACAGTGTCTGATCCTGGCTTCGAATGACCGGGCATCACCTTTTATAATAATCTGGTGTAATGAGAGGAACAATGGTTCTGACACTTCGAGTACGAAAACAGGCTGCCAGCTAAAAAAATACATGGTAGTTCTGACGGGCTGTCCCATAGATTATTGACAAGAACAAGACATCACTTTAAGAATGATAGGCTCGGCAGATGGGCTAAATTCAGGTCGAAGCGGGTGATCTGGTGCTAATGTGAAGACTCTTATTAATATGCCAACACATTTACTTTGAAACAGAGACATTATAGCTGCAGAGTTCTGTTATACTACCCCACACACACTGGTTATGGGCTTCTTAAATAAAAGAAGAGTTCTGCCTCGGTGATGAATTCACGAGAGTTACAGATTTTGTTGAATTTATCTCACTTTTATTGAAGTTCTATCATCCTATAATTAACAAAATCCCATCGCAATATCTATCTAAAACAAAACACATGTGTCTTTAACGAAGACATTAGCCAAAATCGTTTGTTGTCCCGGGCCAGTTTTTTTAAGTAAGGTTATTAATTATGGTCTCCTCGCTGAATCTTATGGTTAATGAAATTCCCACCTATGATGGGCCACTATTTCATTTGCACTGAAAGAACGGCTCACGAGCCAGCTTTTTTGTGTTGCTCTCCAGCGGAAACACCTATTTACCAGTGAACTGATTGACAGAGGCTCTCTACGATTGCTATCGTTGAGGAGCGGTACACCCTAAGAGTGATTTGTAATGCTAGTGGGAACTGTTATCCAACAAATAGGTTTTCTTACCTATTGGAAACCGTTTGATTTATCTATTGCCTAACAGAGGTGATTGGCATTCGCCCAGACTCCAGGTTCTTAGTGTCTAAAACCCTTGGTGTGGGCTACCCTGACGTCTAGTCCAATAAAGTCTTTCAAGGAGAGACTGTTGAACATTGGTTCCCCCACACTTCGCCCAAATTAACTTCCACACACAATAATATAAATTGGATTTGGGACACCGAGTTGTATCGTTAGCTGCGTGTGTGTGTACGTGCGTTGATGTGCGCTGGTTGCATTGGATGTGCCGAATTGTCTCCGTGAAACCACACGAGAGTTACTCTGTTGACCCCTCATAGAGTTAATTATGCTGGTCAACCTAACAAAACGCGTGTGCGACATGCAGAGACACAGGAGTCAAGCAAACTAAAGAGCCCTGGCTCAGTATACCTAGCATGGTTTGGTCTTTACGGACCAAGAATACTAATGGGCGCATTCTCTCACCCTTGCTCTCTCCTACTCATTGCCTGCTGTCATCGTATTGGGTCAGCGGCTCTCCACACTCTCTCTCTCTCTTAACGACTTCATCTCCACTCTCCAACTCACTCTCTCCTCTACTTAAATGTCAGAACTGCCTCCCCCTGACATTAATCTACCCTTCTTCTAATTCAGCGAGCTCATTCCTCTTCTCTCTGCTTTATGATTAATTCGTACCCTGGCGCTTGCGTAACTCTCTTCTCTCGGATCTACGCGTTATATTGATCTCATCCTCGTCAGATTCAGAGGATGCCTCCCCCTTGGTCTCTCTTTTCTAATTTTACTTGTTCTCTCTCATCATTATGTCCTTCTCTCACTTTAATATCTTTGGAGGATTACAATTGCCATCTCTCCCCTTCTCTCGTCATACTCACATTGTCTCTTTCACAGCTCCTCTTAAATTCTTCTAGAATAAAGGAACAGATGGTATTAGTCCTTCTCGCGTATTCTCTCTCGACCCTTGACTACGCTTCTTTGGTATCTCAACTCCCAACACGTTAACTAAAATACATTCCGTAGCAGCCTGCTTTCCGTTCTATCTTTCTAGCTATCGAAAAGTCCACTGTGAGGTCATTGCACTCCATCTCCTTCATGGGAGCAGAACAATATACACAGAGTTTAGAAACAGCCAAGGCTAGCTCTTTTCTAAGCTCCTATAAAAAAACATTGTTTCGCCTTTCTGCACCCACTAAATTTCAATATCTAGTACTGGTATCTTTCTCTCTGGCCACACTATTCTCTATATGTCACTCCCTCTCTCCTCTAATACCGTCACTCCTCCTCGTTTCTCTCTATACTCGTCATCGTAATCAGTCTCCATCCGCGAGATACATCAGAACACCTCCTCCCAGCTTGCAAATATCCTGTCTCTGAAAGTACACTGTAACACCATCTGTCACCTCTCTACCTCTAATTTCACGAGCAAGATCTCCTATCCTATAAGACACATTCAATAAGCTAAGATATTTCTTCTCACGGCTGGCATTCATGCCTTTCACCTTTGGCCTCTTACCCTACCTCTCTCTTTCCTAAATAGTCATCTCTCCCCTTCTCTCTCTACTTCATCTCCTCCCTCTCTCTCTAAACTACGGACGAACAGTACATCTGCCCTCGCTCCCTCCCCCCTCTCTGCTACTTCTCTTCTTAATATTCATCTCTCCCTATCACTTTCTCTCTAATACCGGGCTCATCCCATAACGCTCTCCCCCATTTCTTCTTTTCTCCCTAATAGCTCCGGAGAACTTACCAGTCAGTCCCTTGATCTGTTCTCTTTAAATGAAGCCTTTCGCTACAATTTCTGGACCCTCTACATAAAAATAACGTGGTCCACAGGCTTACTCCGCTATAATTCCTGGAACCCTGTTCATTTCATATAAACTATCTGCTGAAAGGTGTTTCTAACCTTCACCTATTACTTCCTTATGCTTCCTCTCTCAACGCTTCTCTTCGTGTCGTTCTATAGCAGAGTCTCCACCTATTCGATTTCGGCACCAATCGCGTCACTTTCTTCGCTGGTATATTCGCTTCCATCTCTTCTCCAACAGGCCGGTGGAGACAGTCTCCTACCATATTTTGACCCCCATTCTTAATCTGCTCAGCACTCTTCACTATCCTATCTTTCAAAGCTAACTGTCACTCCCTGCTTTTCTAATGCGTCTTCTCCCTCCGAAGTCCAAGTCTCCTCAAAACATAAACGCATTTACTTCATTCGACTCCATCCCCCTCCTTTCTCTAATAGTTGTCGAATTCCCATTCCCACACCCCCTTCTCTCTCCCGTATATCCCATATTCTGGTTTCAGAGGTCATCTTCGGTCACATCTGGGCTTGCTCCCTACTCTAAATTTCATCTCCACTCGCCCTCCATTCTCTCTCTAATCACTGTATCTCCCGTCTATCGTGCTCTCATTAACATCCGATTAATGTTCAACTCTGCCATTCTCGACGTACGGTTCTCATATAATAATCTCTGTGGCAGTCATCTCCTCCCCGTTCATTTCATTCTTGACTCCTGGCCAATAGGCTTCTGACTCTGGTCAATTCACTACCCTACATCCTAATTTTCTCTAAATCTAATACTTCCTCGGGGATATCGGCAGATCCTCTCTCGATCAGATCCTTTGGTTTCTCTCTCAATACTTCATTTCCTATCCCCTCATGACGTCTCTCGTCCTCATTATCGTCCTGGTATCACCACTATTCTCTTCCTTGACTCCGACGTTTCCAGTGTCGTCAAATCGTCAGGGTCTCGCATATGTTCCGGTTCATTTCTTCCTTCGCCTTGGCAGCTCCCTTTATGGGTGCTTGCCTATACTCGGAGTTCAATTCTGTGATCTCCCGACTCTTCCTTCTTCCTGTTTACTCTATCGTATGTTCAAGTCTACTTGCGCTAGGTGATTCTCTCCTCTGATCAACCTCTGACAAGTACGACACCCCTCATTCTCTGTATTACTTTCCTGCGCCTTCTATATATTACTTTTTGACAGCTCTTCGTGTTTTCACACCACACCCTCCAGGCCGAGCTTTCAATGCCATCTCTCTCGCTTATACTCAACTCTTCTTCTATCACTGCTGCGCCTTTCCACTGCCTCTCTAAAAATAAACAGTAGGTACAATCACCAAATGCTTATGCTCTTTCCCTCCTTCCCAATCTCTCTTCTAATACCTCCGATCGTTCTGCTGCATCTCTCCCTTTGCCCTTCCTTTCATCATCACTACTTTGGACGGCTCTTGATTTTTAGTAACTAAACATGTTGGAACCCTTAACAACTCTCACTCCCCCCTCATGCTAGTTGTTGGTTAGCATGTCGATACACATGTACACTCTCCTTCCAGCATCTCACTATCAAAAAATCATCTCCCATCACTTCCTAAGATCAAAATCTAGAGGATCTATTTGTTCGCCTTCCTACTTCTCCCGCTCATCCATAATGCCATTCTTAATTAACCCTGTCATTACTCATGATGCCTTCATAACCATTACTCTCTTTCTCTAAAATAACTGTCGATTCAAAACTGACCCATCCTCTTCTTTCTCTCATAAAACTCGCGAGATACTCTCCGACTTCGGTGATGTCACATTTTACCAAAATAGTCCTCCAAAACCTTCTTCATTTAAACTTTGGGTATATGCAGTCTATCCACCGTGGCATCCGTTTTGTCCCAACCATGCTCCCTATACTTACTTAACTACCCATCCAATCTTTCCCTCCACTGCGTCCTCTTTCTTCGTTACCATAATAACTCCTCGGTTGGCATTGGCCTCCCTGTCGCTTCATCACCTCCTGCTCGGCCAACACTTAAATACTGTCATCCCTCCTACCTCGGTTCAGGTCATCTACAGACCCCCTTGCTAGGTGCTTCATGTTCCCTCATACTTGTCAATCCTCAGCTCCGCTGGTCCCATAGCAGCACCTTACTTCCCTCGCTAGCCCCCGCTTGCTCTCACGCAGCGCTCTCTTACTTAACTTCTCAATGTCTAGTCACTCCCCCCCCAATCATACCAATCTTTCCCTTTGGTCGCTAATCTCATCTTCCCAGTTCTTCGTCTCTCCTCCGTGCCTACTTGATGGAGTTTCATGCATAACTACCATAAAACCATTTCTCTTGAATACCTTGGACCCACACCTATCCTCCTCATTTAAGCTTCTCATAGCTAAACACTCGAGTCATGTCCAAGAGCTACGCTCTCATCTACATTCTATCTCGTCCACTGCTCTTACTATAAACTGCACTATGTTCCTCTCCAATTTAGCCGCAAACTACTCACTCCCCTATTCTGTACCTCTACCTGCTAAAATTTCTAGGATTAATTATTAATTGTATCTCTCTGCCTTCCTTATATTGCTTCCTCTTCCTTCAATTATATTCAGATCTCCTCCATTTTCCTGTTTCTACCTTTGACTACGTTTCTTTCTTCTTCTGCTTCACACCAATTCCTATGTTCTCTCCATGTTGTTTTCTTTTTAGATTTATCTTGCATAATTCTTCACTTGCTGTGCTTCGTTTCCTCACTCTTCGCTCTCCTACTTTGCGTACCTTTCTATAGTTTCTTTATATCTTATTCTACTCTTCCTCTCTTACATACTGATTTTGTTTGGCACACTTTTTAACGCCTTACTTATGTCTTACCTTCGCTCTTTGCTTCAGCATTTGGTAACAAGATACGAGTCTAATGTTATTTCCAGGTTTTTTTTCTATGTGTACTCTCGTATTTTCGACCTCACTAAGCTCAGTCTTTCTTGTACTTACCTTCCATGTGTTAGTATCTTTTCTTATTTGGTAGTTGTCATGTAGAATGGTCGTTCGAGGACTGACTTCTTGTCTTTATGGGTCTTGGCCCCTCAAAAGGGTCCGCGAAATTAGTAAACTGTCAGGTGAACTTCGCTTGTTTCTCAATTTCTTTGCTCCTATACACCATGAGCTAAATATTTAAGGATTATAAATAAAACGGCTACATAATTAAGAATAAGGAAATACCCAAAGTTTAGCGATGTTATTTTATCATGCGTTTGGACACACATCCTGACGAACCTATAATTGGTACTGAGCCAATTCTTGTTTTAATTTTTTACCGTAGGGCTCTGTTTTCATTGGGCGTGTCTCGGAGTACATCCAAGTTTTTGCTTCTACGTGATGTGGTACACTGCTGTTAGTCTCATAGTGTCTGTGGTTTTTATTATTATACATCCATGGTCCTCTCAGTCAGCTATCTTATGAAATTCATATCCCCATGTTCCTGACTCCTTGTGGTTCTTCTTGATAATCTCTCTTTATAAATGTCACTTTCGATTACTCTGGCTATTACAGATTATACGGTCTATGCGAATTATATTTTCGATTATGATTTCTCTTTATCTTTAGTTACCTAGGATCTCATTCTAGGGCCATGGAGTCTGTAGTATTTTCAGCTGGCATTATGGTTAATAATCTGCCATATTATAGTTAGATTAACTATCTG
>NW_019943359.1:197484-198892 GCF_002910315.2 Salvelinus sp. IW2-2015 | reverse complement strand
CTCTACTGTGCTCTGACTGTATTTCTTTTTAAAAATGCTCTTGATCAAGAACATGATGGTGAAGTTCAGAAAGGGAGGAAGAAGGATGGAGAGTAGAGATGGAGAGAGAGATGGAGAGAGAGATTGGAGAGATCGAGAGAGAGATGGAGGGAGAGAGAGATGGGAGAGAGGATGGAGAGATGGAGAGAGAGAGATGGAGAGATGATGAGAGAGAGAATGGAACATGGAGGATAGATGAGAGAGAGATGGATGAGTAGACAGGGAGAGGAGCAAAAAGTAGTGGAAATTTAGAAAAAGTCTCACATTACGAACAGGAGAATGGACGAGGGAGAGAGAGAGAGAGAGAGAGAGAGAGAGAGGATGAGAAGAGCAATGGAGAGATCTCTCTCTCCATCTCTCTCTCCCTCCATCTCTCTCTCCATCTCTCCATCTCTCTCTCCATCTCTCCATCTCTCTCTCCATCCTTCTCCTCCCTTTCTGAACTCCATCATGTTCTTGACAAGAGCTTTTTAAAAAGAAACGATCAGAGCACAGAGAGATTAACTCAAATAAATGAACGATTAAGTCAGTGACTATTTTCCTTATGACTTGGTCTCCTTTTCTACACGTTTTAATCATATATTTTTTTCTTCACATTGCCATTATTTTGTTAATGTTATACGCCCCAAACCCAAGAGGGAGTTTTCTCATGATAGGCCTACTCCTTTTTATTTGAATGCATTAGAACTGGTATTCATTAAAAAAATCCACTCTAATTATATATAATTGCTTTGATTCAATCATGAAGTTTAATTTATAAATGCCCTAGGATGCTCGTTAATGGAAATTGACTGAACTTTGTTTAACACTCGTGTTGAAGTCTGTGCATATAGATTTTCACAAACACATACAGAGCCTTCGGATAGTATTCAGATCCCTTGACTTTTTCCACATTTTGTTACGTTACAGCCTTGTTCTAAAATGGATTAAATAAAATAAATTCCTCAGAAATCTACACTCAATACCCAATGATGACAAAGCTCATTTATAATTAAAAAAAAAACAGAAATACATTAGTTACATAAGTATTCAAACCCTTTGCTATGAGACTCGATATTGAGCTCAGCTGCATCCTGTTTCCATTGATCATMATTGAGAAGTGTCCAAGAACCCGATGATCACTCTTACAGAGCTCTAGAGTTCCTCTGTGGAGATGGGAGAACCTTCCAGAAGGACAACCATCTCTCCAGCACTCCACCAATTAGGCCWTTATGGTAGAGTGGCCAGACAGAAGCCACTCCTCAGTAAAAGGCACATGACAGCCTGCTTGGAGTTTGGCAAAAGATTCTCAGACAATATTCTTTGATCTGATGAAACCAATATTCAACTCTTTGGCCTGAATGCCAGGCGTCACATCTGGAGGAAACCT